>NC_069503.1:759301248-759378748 GCF_027579735.1 Bombina bombina
GTTCGTGCCGGGAAGAGAAGCAAGGGATAACACAATAAAGGCCCTCCAAATCATATCCTTCGGCAAAAATAACAGTATCTCGATGGTGTTGGTCTCCACAGATGCGGAGAAGGCCTTTGATAGGGTTAATTGGCAGTTCCTAAAAGCAACTATGCAAAAAATGAAATTCGGCAGTAAATTCTTAGCTCAGGTTTTCTCCCTATATGCACAACCCACAGCCAAAGTAAAAGTAAATGGCCTTTTATCAGAGAGATTCTCTATAAACAACAGTACAAGACAGGGATGCCCGCTCTCACCGGTGCTCTTTGCACTGACCATAGAGACATTAGCGCAGAAAATAAGAAACAGCAACCAGGTCACGGGTGTCACCATAGGAAATAGGGAACATAAGTTGGCCCTTTACGCGGACGACATTCTCCTCACACTCACAAAGGTGGACACAGCCCTACCAAAAGTTATTGAGATGTTCAGAGAGTACGGACAGGTATCTAACTTTTTAGTTAATACCACAAAATCAGAGATGATAAACATAACATATGAGGACAAGACATTAGATCAACTAATCCCCAACTGCCCCCTACAAAAACAAAACACGAAACTTAAATACTTAGGTATCTATCTTGCACCTGACATAAAGACTGTATTCCAGGCCAACTTAAAAAAACTAGAGGATTCTTTACTAACAGATCTCTCTAGTTGGAGGAACAAATCGATCTCATGGGTGGGTAGAATAAATGTAATAAAAATGAATGTCCTACCGAGGATCCTATACCTGCTACAGACGACACCAATACACTTACCACCCCAATATATAACGCACCTACAAACATTGATTGAACAATTTATATGGAGGGAAATTAGGCCGAGAATCGCAAAGCAAACATTGTACTTACCTAAAGAGAAGGGCGGGCTGGGGGTCCCTAACGTCCAAACTTACAAAAATGCCATAGCCCTGCACAGACTTCTAGACTGGTGCACAAACAGCAAACACAAACAATGGGTACAAATTGATAGGCACATCATGGGAGTAAGCAATGCAGGAACAATAGCATGGATCCAAAACAAACAAAGACCCGACCAGATACACCAATATCCAATGCTATCCGAATTCTTCACAATATGGGACAGACTGTTGGCCACATCCACAAACGTCTCGCACTCACTCTCCCCAATGCTACCCATATGTCACAATCCTACACTCCCTTGGACCATTAAAGACAAATACATAGAGAAAGGTAGACACATCAAAAATAGTACGATAGCAATATTTTTTCAGGAGGGCAAAATCAGAACTTTAGAAAACATCAAGGAACTATATCCAGACATCCCCTTGACCTGGTACTCTTACGCACAAATGTGTCATTTCATCACAACGCACCCAAACAAACAGCAATTCACCCGAAAAATAACACAGTTTGAAAACCTATGCCTCCTAGAAAACACCCCTAAACATGCTGTATCCATACTATATAAGCAACTAACAGCTAGGGACGAACTACAACTTCCGGCATACACTAAAGGGTGGGAGAAAGAATTAGGCACCAACATAAGCCATAAGGACTGGTGCAAAGCCTTCCAGGTCACCAAAAAATCATCCATCTCCACTAGGGTGTTGGAAACAAATTACAAATTCCTAACAAGGTGGTATCTCACACCAAGCAGGCTACATAAGATCTATAAGACAACTACCAACAAGTGTTGGAGGGGATGCGGGGAGGTGGGTGACCCCACACACATTTGGTGGAGATGCGACAGACTGGACACTTTCTGGGTAGAAGTACTCAAACAAATATCAGACATAGTAGGCTACCAGTTACCTAACGACCCCCTGATCCTGCTATTTGTGAACATTCCAAAACTAGACAATAGAATAGCAAACATCCTATTGGTATTATTAATCAATGGCGCCAAGATGTTAATACCAAGACATTGGAAATCCAACATGGTCCCCACGGTAGCAGAATGGAGGGACCAGGTAGAAAATCTAATTCACTTAGAGAGATACCACCACCTTAGAACAGGCACCATAGAAACACATGAGTTAATGCTAAGTATGTGGAAGCAATACACCCCCGGCACACCCTCTAACACATGAGCAGGGACTACTCACCAAACAGGGATGCTTGGTACGCACAACTGCTAACACTTATAAAATTCAGCTTTCAGATAATGTGTCACCACTGTTTCCAAAGTTTGTAGCAGTACCAACTCGGGAAAGGCTCAGAGTTGGCTATTGCAGTATAGAGTACAAAAGGTTTTATTGTGATGTTGTCATATCTTTTTGTCACACAAGTTGCTTATAGAATTAAAAATCTCTGTGCGCACAAAATCAGCACATAGCCAAAATGTATTATAGTCGTCAAGGAGCACATCAGACCAAACAAAATGGACTTCTTTAAACATGTCCCAATATGAAGAGAACATTATTTACAAGGAAAAAACTGATAATAAACATATGCCACCCGCATATGTATGGACACTAGTTACATGCTAAATGCAGCAGAGATTACTATGTTAAAATATTGCGAATCGCCATTTATATTTAAACAATGTTTTGTATTTACAAAATTTTTAAATAAAGCTTCTTTGAAAATTAAAAAAAAAAAAAAAAAAAAAAAGTCATACATGGACAGCAGGGACATGAAGAGAGAACAATCTATACGCTCAATTAATCTAAATTCATATATGCATATACATTTTTATACTTTAATATCTTGGACCATGCTATCCGCATCTTCTCCCCTCTGGCTCTACATGTTGCAGTTATTTATCAGCCCCCTGGCCCAGCATCACAATTTCTGGACCACTTTAAAGCCTGGCTTCCACATTTTCTCTCTTCTAATGTCCCTTCTCTCATCTTAGGGGACTTTAACATACCCATTGATAATCCTAACATGCCTGCTGCCTCTAAACTTCTATCCCTTACCACCTCTTTTGGCCTGTCCCAGTGGACAACATCTCCAACCCACTGTGAAGGCAACTCCATAGACCTGGTCTTCACTAATCTCTGTGCTGTTTCCAATTTCCTTAACTTCCCCTTTCCTCTCTCTGACCACCATCTACTAACTTTATCTCTTACTCTACCTGCTACATCTTTGCAAGCCCCCAAGAAACTGCTACCTTACAGGAATTTAAAGGACTTGGATCTCACAGACTTTTCCATGCAACTGAATCCTCTGCTTTCTGACATTTCATCCCTCTCTTGCACAAACCTCATTGCTTTACAGTACAATTCGGCACTAAAATCAACACTTCACATAGCTTGACATAGCTGCACCCTCCACTGTTTGTCGTACATCAATCACTCAACGGCAACCGTGGCACACCAGACAGACCAGATATGTTCAGCAATGTTCACGGGCTGCTGAACGGCAGTGGAAATCACGCACCTGTGCTGATTTCCGGCATTATAAATTCATCCTTAAGTCCTACAACTCTGTGCTCAGCCTGGTCAAACAAGTCTATTTTTCCTCCCTTGTGTCATCTCATGCATCCAACCCCAGAAAGCTGTTCTCAACCATTAACTCCCTTCTACGTCCGCCTGCACCCCCGCCCACTACCAAACTCACTGCTCAGATTATTGCAGATCACTTCAAAAATAACATTGACACCAATAGGAAAGAGATCTGCACCTCACACCCTTCAAACCCAGCAATACTACCCACCCCTTCTATTAACAAAACTCTATGCTACTTCCCCCCTCTAACAGAGGAAGACGTCTCTGTACTCCTATCCAAGGCTCATCTCACAACCTGCCCACTTGACCCTATTCCTTCACAATTTCTTCCCTCTCTCTCTGCTTCACTAACCCCTACCCTAACTCATCTCTTTAACCAATCTCTCACCACTGGCACAATTCCGGATACATTCAAGCATGCATCAATCATACCAATCCTAAAAAAGCCCTCGCTTGATCCCTCAACTCCTTCTAACAATCGACCAATCTCCTTACTTCCCTTTGCTTCAAAATTATTAGAACGACTGGTCTACAATCGGCTAACTCAATTTCTCACAACTAACTCTTTACTTGATCCACTACAATCTGGTTTCCGCCCTAAACACTCAACAGAAACTGCTCTTGCTAAAGTAACAAATGACCTTCTATCAGCTAAAGCAAAAGGCCACTACTCCTTACTAATTCTTCTTGACCTATCCACTGCTTTTGACACAGTCGACCAACCTCTCCTCCTAAAAATACTACATTCATTTGGCATCCGAGACACAGCCCTCTCCTGGTTTGCCTCATATCTCTCAAACCGCTTGTTTTCAGTTTCCTTTAACAACATATCTTGCGATCCTATGCCTCTCTCAGTAGGAGTACCGCAAAGCTCTGTCTTGGGTCCCTTGCTTTTCTCTCTCTATACATCATCCCTTGTAAAACTTATAGCCTCATTTGGATTCCAGTACCACTTATATGCTGATGATACCCAAATCTATCTTTCCTCTGCTGATATCTCTCCCTCTTTACTCAACCAGATTTCCAACTGCCTCTCTGCAATTTACTCTTGGATGTCTTCACACTACCTCCAACTCAATCTGTCCAAAACTGAGCTGCTTCTTATTCCCCCCTCTTCGAGACATCCAACACCTGACATTTCTCTGACAGTTGGAGACTATATTCTCAACACCTCACTCCAGGTTCGCTGTCTTGGGGTCACACTAGACTCAAAGCTCACATTCAACCCGCATATACAAGCGCTTACCAAATCCTGCCGTTCACACCTACGCAACATTTCCAGAATTCATCCCTTCCTTACTAAAAAAAACACAAAAATACTTATTCATTCCCTCATTTTGTCACACATTGATTACTGCAACCTACTCCTAAATGGCCTTCCAAAACACCGCCTCTCCTCCCTCCAATCTATTATGAATGCTTCAGCTAGACTCATCCACCTAAGTTGCCGATTTACATCAGCGACTCCGCCCTGCCAGTCTCTACACTGGCTCCTCATACACTCCAGAATACAGTTTAAAGTATGAACCCTAACTTACAAAGCACTAAACAATCTAACTTTCAACTATATTTCCTCTCTTATCCTAAAATATTCCCCCTCCCGTCCTCTTCGATCAACCTCTGACCTACGTCTCTCCACTCCTGTTATCTCCACGTCCCACTCCCGCCTCCAAGACTTCGCATGTGCTGCTCCTGTCCTCTGGAACTCTCTACCCCGCTCCATAAGACTGTCTCCAACCTTGTATAGCTTCAGACGCTCCTTGAAAACCCACCTATTCAGAGAGGCGTACCATATCTCCTCCATCCCTCATCCGAACCAAACTAATACATGAACTGCCTGACTCACTACTGCAACTACAACTAATGTAAAAAGCTACCCTAACCTTATGTCTCTGCACCCTAAACCTGTAGACTGTGAGCTCTCCAGAGCAGGGCCCTCTTCCTCCTGTACTAGATTTGTTTAGTTTTATGTTTTGAATTTTTATGAAAATGTTGTCATTGTATACCCCTATCATTGTACCCAGCGCTACGGAATTTGGCGGCGCTATACAAATAAATGATAATAATAATAATAACAGATATACAGTGCCCTTTATTAATATTGGCATGGCACCCTTGGTAAATATGGCTAAGAAAATTTTTCTTTATTGTTTAATCTTTTGATCTTTTGTTATTTTTTTTTTTTTTTGATAAACCTGTGTTGTGTTTGCAATTGTATTTTTATGTATTTTTTTTAACAAAAGATCAAAAGTTTAAACAATAAAGACAATTTTTCACAGCCTTCTTTGCTCATATTTACCAAGGGTGCCAATATTAGTGGAGGGCACTGTATAAATAGAAATATCTATTTAAAAATACTTAGAACATATTCCCCTATGTGAAGAACATAAAATATTTACAGCACACTGGTTAAACGAGGTTAGGTTTATGAGCGAGTAAGTGTGTTAGTTTCCCCACCACACTTTTCGCGCTGCATTGAAGTCTATGGGGCCTATTTATCAAAGGTCTTGCAGACCTGATCCGATAGTGCGGATCAGGTCCGCGAGACCTCGCTGAATGCAGAGAGCAATATGCTCTCCATATTTAGAATTGCAACAACAGCTTACAAGAGCTGCTGGTGCAACGTTGCCCCCTGCAAACTCGCAGCTAATGGGCCGCCAGCAGGGAGGTGTCAATCAACCCGATTGCACTTGATCGGGTTGAATTCCGGCGAATCCTGTCCCACTGCTCAGAGTTGCTGTTTCTGGCGAGTCTGAAGACTTGCCAGAAACACGAGCCCACAAGCTCCATTCGGAGCATGATAAATGGGCCCCTTTGAGGCCTAATTATCAAGCCGTCAACATTCTTGCATTCGACAGCACCAATACGCTCGCCTGATATCGCTTAATATCGCGGCCGCGGACCTGAATATGCTCTCCATATTTAACAAAAAAGCTGTCAAAAAGCCGCGGACCAAGTATGGGGCGATGAGCAGCAGACTGTTGTTAACTAACAGTCATCAATCTCGTTGCTATTCGGCTTTTTCACAGCTTTATTTATACCCTGTCACTAAACACCGCCACTATACTAAACTTTTTAACCCCTATCCCGCCACTCCCAGACCCCGCCGCAACTAAATAAAGTTAATAACCCCTATCCCGCTGCTCCCGGAGCCCACCGCAATTCTAATAAAGTTATTAACCCCTATTCCGACGCTCCCCGACAATGCCGCAACTAACTAAATGTATTAACCCCTATCCCTCCGCTCCCAGAGCCCACCACAACTAACTAACGGCTAGATTACGAGTCTTGCGTTATGAGTAAAAAGCAGCGTTAAGCCTCATAACGCTGCTTTTTTACTACCGCTGGTATTACGAGTCTTGCAGATTTAGGGGCACCGCACTCTTTTTTGGCCTTACCGTAAATCAACTTACGCAAATTGCGTATAGTCTTTTTTCTATGGGACTTCCATAGTGCCGCTATTACAAGCTTGTCCTGGGAGGCCAAAAAGTGAGCGGTACAGCCTATCCCGTCAAGATTCGTACCGCATTTTAAAGTCAGTAGTTATGAGTTTTACACTACAAAGCTGTAGTGTAAAACTCATAAATAAAGTGCTAAAAAGTACACTAACAGCCATAAACTACCTATTAACCCCTAAACCGAGGCCCTCCCGCATTGCAAACAGTAAAATAAAATTATTAACCCCTAATCTGCCGCCCCCAACGTCGCCGCCACTAAACTAAATTTATTATCCCCTAACCCTAACACCCCCTAACTTAAATATAATTAAAATAAATCTAAATAAAATTTACTATCATTACCTAAATAATTCCTATTTAAAACTAAATACTTACCTATAAAATAAACCCTAAGCTAGCTACAATATAACTAATAGTTACATTGTATCTAGCTTAGTTTTTTTTATTTTACAGGCAAGTTTGTATTTATTTTAACTAGGTAGAATAGTTACTAAATATTTATTAGCTATTTAATAACTACTTAGCTAAAATAAATACAAATTGACCTGTAAAATAAAACCTAACCTGTCTTACACTAACACCTAACCTAACCCTACAATTAAATAAATTCCCTAAATTAAATACAATTAACTAAATTCAATACAATTAGCTAAATTACAAAAACAAACAAACACTAAAGTACAGAAAATAAAAAACAAATAACAAGATCTTTAAACTAATTACACCTAATCTAATAGCCCTACCAAAATAAAAAAGCCCCCCCAAAATAAAAAAAATCCCTAGCCTAAACTAAACTAAACTAAACTACCAATAGCCCTTAAAAGAGCCTTTTGCAGGGCATTGCCCCAAAGAAATCAGCTCTTTTACCTGTAAAAAAAAAATACAAACAACACCCCCAACAGTAAAACCCACCACCCACACAACCAACCCCCAAATAAAACCCTAACTAAAAAAACCTAAGCACCCCATTGCCCTGAAAAGGGCATTTGGATGGGCATTGCCCTTAAAAGGGCATTTAGCTCTATTGCGGCGCAAACCCCTAATCTAAAAATAAAACCCACCCAATACACCCTTAAAAAATCCTAACACTAACCCCTGAAGATCCACTTACAGTTTTGAAGAGCCAACATCCATCCTCAACGAAGCCGGGAGAAGTCTTCATCCAAGCGGCAAGATGTCCTCAACAAAGCCGGCAGAAGTGGTCCTCCAGACGGGCAGAAGTCTTCACCCAGATGGCATCTTCTATCTTCATCCTTCCGACGCGGAGCGGCTCCATATTCAAGACATCCGGCACGGAGCATCCTCTTCAATCGATGGCTTCTTGCTGAATGAAGGTTCCTTTAAATGACGTCATCCAAGATGGCATCCCTTAGATTCCAATTGGCTGATAGAATTCTATCAGGCAATCGGAATTAAGATTGAAAAAATCCTATTGGCTGATGCAATAGGAAGAAGCCATCGATTGAAGACGATGCTCCGTGCCGGATGTTTTGAAGATGGAGCTGCTCCGCGTCGGAAGGATGAAGATAGAAGATGCCATCTGGGTGAAGATTTCTGCCCGTCTGGAGGACCACTTCTGCTGGCTTCGCTGAGGACATCTTGCCGCTTCGATGAAGACTTCTCCCGGCTTCGTTGAGGATGGATGTCGGCTCTTCAAAACTGTAAGTGGATCTTTGGGGGTTAATGTTAGGATTTTTTGAAGGTGTATTGGGTGGGTTTTATTTTTAGATTAGGGGTTTGGGCCTCAATAGAGCTAAATGCCCTTTTAAGGGCAATGCCCATCCAAATGCCCTTTTCAGGGCAATGGGGAGCTTAGGTTTTTTTTAGTTAGGGTTTTATTTGGGGGGTTGGTTGTGTGGGTGGTGGGTTTTACTGTTTGGGGGTTGTTTGTATTTTTTCAGGTAAAACAGCTGATTTCTTTGGGTCAATGCCTCGCAAAAGGCCCTTTTAAGGGCTATTGGTAGTTTAGTTTAGACTAGGGTTTTTTATTTTGGGGGGGCTTTTTTATTTTGATAGGGGTATTAGATTAGGTGTAGTAATTAGTTTAAAGATCTTGTAATTTGTTTTTACTTTGTGTAATTTAGTGTTTTTTTTTGTAATTTAGCTAATTGTATTGAATTTAGTTAATTGTATTTAATTTAGGGAATTTAATTAATTGTAGGGTTAGGTTAGGTGTTAGTGTAAGACAGGTTAGGTTTTATTTTACAGGTCAATTTGTATTTATTTTAGCTAGGTAGTTATTAAATAGTTAATAACTATTTAGTAACTATTCTACCTAGTTAAAATAAATACAAACTTGCCTGTAAAATAAAAAAAAAGCCTTAACTAGCTATAATGTAACTATTAGTTATATGGTAGCTAGCTTAGGGTTTATTTTATAGGTAAGTTTTTAGTTTTAAATAGGAATTATTTAGTTAATGATAGTAATTTTTATTTAGATTTTTTAAAAATTATATTTAAGTTAGGGGGTGTTAGGGTTAGACTTAGGTTTAGGGTTAATAAATTTAATATAGTGGCGGTGACGTTGGGGGCGGCAGATTAGGGGTTAATAAATTTAGGTAGGTGGTGGCGATGTAAGGGACAGCAGATTAAGGGTTAATAATATTTAACTAGTGTTTGCGATGCCGGAGTGTGGCGGTTTAGGGGTTAATATGTTTATTATAGTGGCAGCAACATTGGGGGGGGCAAATTAGGGGTTAATAAGTGTAGGTAGGTTGCGGTGACATTGGGGGTGGGAGATTTGGGGTTAATAAATATAATGTAGGTGTCGGCGATGTTGGGGGTGGCAGATTAGGGGTCAATAAGTGTAAGATTAGGGGTGTTTAGACTCGGGGTTCATGTTAGGGTGCTAGGTGTAAATATAAAATTTGTTTCCCCATAGGAATCAATAGGGCTGCGTTACTGAGCTTTACGCTGCTTTATTGCAGGTGTTAGACTTTTTCTCAGCCTGCTCTCCCCATTGATGTCTATGGGGAAATCGTGCACGAGCACGTATAACCAGCTCACCGCTGATTTAAGCAGCGCTGGTATTGGAGTGTGGTATGGGGCACAATTTTGCTCTACGCTCACTTCTGGCCTTTTAACGCTGGGTTTGTAAAAACCTGTAATACCAGCACTGTAGGTAAGTGAGCGGTGACAATAACGTGCAAGTTAGTACCACACCCCTCATAACGCAAAACTCGTAATCTGGCCGTAAATGTATTAACCCCTATTCTGCCGCTCCCAGACCCCGCCGCAACTAACTAAATGAATTAACCCCTAAACCTCTGGCCTCCCACATCACTACCACTTACTAAACCTATTAACCCCTAAACCGCCAGCCCCCACATCGCCATAAACTAAATTAACCTATTAACCCCTAAACCTAACAATCCGCTAACTTTACATTAAATATTAACTCATCCCTATCTTATAATAAATTTAAACTTACCTTTAGATTTAAATTAAACTATATTAAACTAATAATTAATCTACCCTAACTATTAGACTACAATTACATTAAACTATATTAAAATAATAATGAATCTACCCTAACTATTAGACTAAAATTATTGGATCAGCCAATAAGATGAAAGCTCAATCCTATTGGCTGATTGCAACAGTCAATATGATTTTTTCAATCTTAATTCTGATTGGCTGATAGAATTCTATCAGCAAATCAGAATCTATGGGACGCCATCTTGGATGATGTCATTTAAACGAACATTCATTGTTGGAGAAGACGTCGAAAGAAGAGGATGCTCCGTGTTAGATGTCTTGAAGATGGAGCCACTCCGCGCCGGATGGATAAAGATAGAAGATGTCGTCTGGATGAAGACTTCTGCCCAGTTGGATGAAGACGTCGGCCCGCTTGGATGAAGACTTCTGCCGGCTTTGATGAGGACTTCTGCGGCTTCGTTGAGGATGAATGTCGACTCTTCAGAAATTGTAAGTGGACCTTCGGGTATAGTGATAGGCTTTTTTAAGGGTTTATTGGGTGGGTTTTAATTTTAGATTAGGGTTTGGGCTTTTGAAAAGAGCTAAATGCCCTTTTAAGGGCAATGCCCATACAAATGCCCTTTTCAGGGTAATGGGGAGCTTAGTTTTTTTAGATTAGGTTTTTATTTGGGGGTTGGTTGTGTGGGTGGTGGGTTTTACTGTTGGGGGTTTGTTTGTATTTTTTATTTACAGCTGATTTCTTTGGGGCAATGCCTAGCAAAAGGCCCTTTTAAGGGCCATTGGTAGTTTATTGTAGGCAAGGTTTTTTTTTATTTTGGGGGGCTTTTTTATTTTCATAGGACTCTTAGATTAGGTGTAATTAGTTTAAATATTTAATAATTTTTTTTTATTTTGTGTAACTTAGTGTTTATTTTTTTTGTAACTTAGTGTTTGTTATTTTGTGTAACTTAGTTGTTAGTTTTTTGTATCTGAAATTTTTAATAATAGACTTAAATTATTTGAGTAGGGTTAGGTTTTTAACTATATAATATATTTAATTTAATTTGTAGTTTAATGTAATTTTAGTCTAACAGTTAGGGTAGATTAATTATTAGTTTAATATAGTTTAATATAGTTTAATTTAAATCTAAAGGTAAGTTTAAATTTATTATAAGATAGGGATGAGTTAATATTTAATATAAAGTTAGCGGGTTGTTAGATTTAGGGGTTAATAGGTTAATTTAGTTTATGGCGATGTGGGGGGCTGGCGGTTTAGGGGTTAATAGGTTTAGTAAGTGGTAGTGATGTGGGAGGCCAGGGGTTTAGGGGTTAATACATGTATTTAGTTGTGGTGGGCTCCAGGAGTGGCGGGATAGGGGTTAATAACATTATGTAGGTGTCGGGGTGACAGATTAGGGTTTAATAAGTATAATGTAGGTGGCGGAGGTGTAGGGGTAGCAGATTAGGGGTTAATAAGTATAATGTAGGTGGCGGCGGTGTAGGGGCAGCAGATTAGGGGTTAATAAGTATAATGTAGGTGGCGGCGGTGTAGGGATCGGCGGAATAGGGGTTAATAACATTATGTTGGGATGGCAGATTAGGGGTGTTTAGACTCAGGGTACATGTTAGGGTGTTAGGTGTAAATTTACCTTTTTTTCTCCCATAGGAATCAATGGGATATCGGGCAGCAGCGAACATGAGCTTTCGCTGCTTTCAGACTCCCATTGATTCATATGGCATCCGCTGCCTCCAGGGCGATGGATTGAAAAGCAGGTACGCTGGGCCGGAATAGTGGATGAGCGTACCTGGTAGATATTTGTTAACTAGCAAAAGTAGTCAGATTGTGCCGAATTTGCATTTAGAACATCTGTAATGACGTAAGCATCGATCTGTTTTGGACTGAGACCGGTGGATCGTATGTTACGTCACAGATTTCAACTTTTGCCGGTCTGTAGGGTTTGATAAATAAGGGGAATCAAGTTTTCCACAATTACGCTGCGGTATTCTAGCGTATTTGCAGTTGACGGCTTGATAAATAGCTAACAAGGAAATGTGATGATAGACTGCGCTAGAAAAAGAGGGTATGGCTAGTGAGTTTAAAAAGGACTTCCTCTAAAAGGTCCCAAAGAAAGAGATAGCATGCAAAGAGAAAACACACCAGCGCCTAAAATAGGCTGTAATACCCAAGGAACACAGAGTCAATTTATAGATAAAGGTAAATATTTATTACTGGACTATATACATATCAATATGGAAAACAAATAAATAAAAGACTTTGGTAATCCTCGCTATGTTTAAGGAACTAAAGTATATACAGGTTGGCCAACCTTTAAAACTAGTACTAAAATAATTAATAAGAGTATCTATAAGTGCATATATAAAACATATATAAAAGCTTTATATAAAAAAGCTGACTTAGCATATAAGAAGTAAAATATAGCAGCACACAGCGATAACCTCGATAGAACAAAAGTATATATAACAAAAGTATATATAACAAATCAACGGATAAGGGAATCAATGCACAAAGCACTAGTAAACCTTGTTAAAAATATATAACATCCACTTCTAGTCGTGGGTATAATAAATTCTGGATAAGAACAGTCTTTATAATAAAAGTCTATAAGTCTGTATTGTTAATGTTCATGTGGCAGGTAACATCAATGAATGACAGACGGATTGAACCTATAAGTTCTTGTTAACCCGTATAGTGTGCAGCTGAAAGGTACCTTTAATGTAGATTATCCAGTTCTGGTTTTCTAATGTGGAAACACTGTAATGCCTCTAATAGAAGCTAAGCATGGGGATCCTTCCAATTTCTCAGAAGATAGCCGATCGTGAAGCCGGTTTGATCTTCTTGGCGTTCTCCCGCTGTGAACTTGCAGAGTGTGCGCCTTCTCCCTGAAGGGGCTCTGATTGGTCCTGGCTATTTTGGGGGAGTTGCCGCTCTCGATCAGGATACCGGCTCTACGGCTTCAGTAGCAAGTGATATCCAAGACGTCCTATGCGTCCTATGCAATCTCCTTAGGTTGGAAAAGTGTGCAACGCGTTTCAACTGAGTTTTGCTTATGAAGTAATGTGAATTTGTTTTGTCATGACATTTCCAAAGTAAATGTTTACCAGGGCTTGCAAAACATTTGCATACACACATACTCAGGCACACACACACATAGTCACAGACAAATACACACACAGAGTTATGCACATTCACAGTGTCACACATGCACACATACACACACACACACACACACACACACACATATATATGTACAGACACATACACAGACATACACAGACACATATATATCTATTTCTGCTAAATATAGATAAAAAAAGAACAAACACAGATTTCTTGAAACAATACTTCCCCAAACACAATACTGAGTGCTAAAAGCCAACAGAACTAAAGGCAATAGCTAGCTGAATAAATTAAAGGTTCAGAGTTACCTCTAAACTGCAGCTCCATGGGCACTCTCTTATTATACCCCCGTAGAATGTAAGCTCCTTGGGTAAAATCTCCCATAATATACCTGTATAATACTTCTAAAATAACTGCAAGCATCTTATAAATATAGCCATAAAAATGTGCTGCCCTAGGCAAGTTCCTTGTTTGTCTAGGTCAAAATACGCCCTTGATTTAATTCCTTCGCTACCGGGAATTTCAGAGAAAAACTTGCCCAAAGTATAGGTGAAATTTTAGCATTTTTGCTATCACTCTGTTTAAACAGAAATCGAGCCTTTGTTATTTTGTTTATCTATGAAATATATATATATATATATATATATATATATATATATATTTTTTTTTAAAGTATACAACCATCTATATTGGTCTAGGCCCTTTTTGGTATATTTGATGCCACTGTTTTGGTGCCAAATATGATCATATAAAACAAAAAAAAATTATTGGTTTACAATGATTTGTCCTAGGGGTATTCCTAACCTACTGATAGGCTTTACTTAAAATATTTTCCTCATAGCCTCTATCTTTTAAACGGCTTGTGATTTCCCTAGCTTAAACCAAAACTAAATGAAATTACACCAGTATTTGCGACCAATTACAGTTTGGAAAATAATAGGGTTTGTGTAACATTATAGAATCATTACCCACACTATATTCAGATTGTAAATTAAAATCAGTAGTGGAACAAGGATGCAAATTTGTGACCAGAAAGGGAAGGAGTATAGGCAGTTATGTATCTCCGTCCTTATTACCAGTAGACAAAGATTGACTTAGCTTACTAGAAGAAAAGGTCTCATATAGGTTTAAATATAGACACAACATTTGCAAAATGTGATTATTTAATTGTGGGTGAAATGTTTACTTCATCAATATCATCTAAGAATTATAGTATTACATTTTCCATCAATTGTAATACTACTCATGTAACTTGTGAGGGTGCCACAGACAGTATGTTGGTAGAACAGAGCACCTCCTTAGGGAAAGATTTCTGGAACATGTAAGGTCTATTGCAGACCCTGACTCAAATACCCCTATACCATGACATTTTAGGGAATATCATGATTCTAATGCCAGTTTGCTTAAGGTATTGATCATATTCTAGTATTTAGAAGGGGGGGGGGGCAGAGGAGAAAAACTTAGCATGCGAGAAGTTTATTGGATTTTCTTCTTGGAAATTTGCCTCCCAAGAGCTTGAATACCCAGGTAAATGTTGATTTTTTGTGAAACTTTGATAAGCAATAATTAAAGCAGAAATATCAAGCCACATACAAATGTTTATAACGATATTCATGTACATAGTTGTTTCTTTATTACATTGTGTGTGCTTCCTTTTCCTTTCTCTTGTATAGTATTTGTGAATAGGTGGATGATATACATAATGAAGTTGACTGTGTCTTTAACTGTTTTACTTAAATTGCATGAGAAGCCAGTGCTCCAGTTTGCAGCGAACAAGTGCGCATGTGCACAAAACGCGTCTGTGTTTGGAGCTTCAAGTTCCCTGCCTATCCGCTTGATTTTACATATCCTGATTCTTATTATATGGTTTTAATTTGTGAACAATAAAGAAGATACTTTTTATGTTTTGGATATTCATATGGTAATTTTGTTTACCTGGTGCAGCTGCATTGTGGACGTAATGTAAAATGGATCATATTAAAGGGTAGAAAATTGTAGAGTGTAATGTCCCTTTAAGAATAATAGTTAATGTTTGTTGCCTTCGCTCTAAATCACGTTAGTCTACCCAGAATCTTATTGTAATTGCGCAAACATGTGACTTTTATTATAATTCCGTTGGCAATAATGGCAAAAAAGGGAAAATCCTCCTTTTTTTGTGAACAGCTATCATCTTTAAAATGTTCTTAGTATTCTAAAGAATTAGTTTTTGTTTTAGGATTATCTTACTTCTACTGATTCACTACAGGAAACTTTGTTAATGAGGCATAATTTGCAAGAGGTAAAAAAACACATTATTACAAAATCGTTGATTTAGCAATTATTGTGAGTAATCTTTATCATGAAAGAAAAAAAAACAATTTTCTTGGTGGTTTAATAATTAATTGCAAATTCTGTTTGTGTAAAGACTGATTTAAAAATCATGCACAATTAAGCATACCTTTTTGTTGTATTAGCACAATCTATGGCCTAAGGAACCTTTTTCATTAGGTAATTTTCACTTTAGTTAATTAAATTGCAGAAAATGAAATATAATAGGAGTAAATTAAGTATTTTGTTATTATCTATCTATCTTATTTTTAATGATCATAAGACCCATTTTTAACAGACAATCTACAAAAACTTCTTTCCTACATAAATGTAGAAATAAATCAAGAAAAAGGGCTAGAATACGAGTGGAACGCAAATTAAGGCTCCCGCTTGAGCGTTAATTGTGCTAGAATCTAAATTTTTGCGTTCGCCGGGTTACACTCGTATTATGAGTTGAAAGTAAATAGTTTTCGCTCTCGTGCTGTCAATGAATGCAAAGTTAGAATATCACGTGTGCGTTCACGTATTCCCCCATATAAGTCAATGGAGAAAAAAAGCGGAAAAAACACCCCACTCTCGTGCAAACACTATCCCATATTCTCATTTGCGCTAACCCAACAAAATATGAATATTTCACATTTCAATGTTCTTCAAATAACAGAATATGTTCTATTTATTCATAAATACATATTTCTACATATATCTGATGGTATTTTTGTAAAATATATATGTATACCTATATATACACATGATTATACATAGGTATAGATATATACAGATATCTATAGGAATATTCTGCTATGTGCACAACATTGGAATGTGCAATATTTACATTAAATACATAGTTAAAACCTTTATTAAAAAATAATATTGCATAAATATGCTTTAAAATGTTTTCATCTAATTATCGGCAAAGGGCCCCAATGCACTTAGCTATGTCAATATATGTATACATATATACTAATGTGTGTATATATGTCTTGAACTACATTTATACACATTTAAATACATAAATACATATGTATACATAGATAGATATTTATATATAAAAACATATCCATCTTAAGACATGTATGTATGTTAAAGCCCTTTGCCGGCCTTTTTTCTTCTTCTTCGAACACCTGAGACCTCATATCTTTGAGCCCTTATAACTTTTGTGTGCAATATTTTTTTCTCATCATTTTTATTAGATAATGTTAATATGAGTGTAACTATACTTTCTAATGTATTTTTGATGTGTTTTGTGCAACATTTTTGTTTTGCAAAACAGTTAACCACAGCTCTGAGGACGCGTTAATCATTCTAGCGTAAATTGTGATTGCGCTTTAGCGATCATGTTTACTTTCAACCAGTGCAATTTAACCTGCGCTCAAACGATTGTGAAAACCAGATATTGTTTGCGTGCAAACGTTAGCACTCCACTAGTAATTTGGCCCCTAGAAGGCCTTTGCTTTTATTTCGACATGCCTTCTCTATACCTTGCTCTAATTGTAACTGTGAGCACTGTGCCAGAGTATTATGGCTGAGCAATAATCAAGTACCTCTGCACTCAGGTAAATCTAAGCTACTTCCTGGCAGTTGGGTAAAGCTTCTCCACCCTTCCATTACCCTGGATCCTGCAGCGTCCTCCTCTGAGAAAATGGAAACTCGGAATGGGGGGCATGCCTATCATCGTAGGCCGTCCTTCATGATCCGATCCCAACCTTGAAATTATACGATCGTCGATTTCCAGCAAATCTAAGCACTTACACTCCAGCAAGAAGGAGTTAAACTTAAAATTCAATACATCATAAAATGTTTAACCAAGGAACAACATTGCAATAAAAATTCATTATTTTTTTTCCTTTTGCTGTGCACATTTGTTTAATCTGCTAAGAGTTATTGAATGAGGGGAGGACTAATAGAAAGCTATTGCCTGAGGTAAATTAAATGGCTTTATGCATCTGTACTATCCAACATGATTACTGTGGGGAGCAATATACTAATACTCACATGGTAAATATTAATAATATTATTAATATAAATAATATTAATAGTATTAATAAAACCAGAGGAAAAATGCAAGTGGTATGGATTGTTGTGCCAGTGATGCTAACAATCCATAATGATCGTATTTTTGCACACAGCTTCTAATCTGGCCCGTTGACTCCTATGTCCCTTTGAAAAGCAAATTTTTATATATACTGTATAAATATATAAATATATATATATGTATATATATATATATTTATTTTTTTTAATCGTGAAGAGACTTTGAACAGTTTTAAATGTGTTAATTCTGATAACTATTAGTAGGTCTAATATCATGCCTATAGTGCTTTTAACCATTTTACTGGCAGTCTTTGGTTAGTGTAGTCTAACAAGCATATCTTATGTATTAATACTGTGCTTTATTATAGATACCAGGTGTGAGCAAGGATCTCTTAAGTACATACAGGCTGCTTAAGAGGTCAGATGTTATTGCCAGAGCAATAGTAATAAAACAAAACAACAACCATGGTGTGTTTTCACGTGATGAGCTGTGACTCATAAATGCTGAACCAAAGCAATGTTTTCAAGTTAATAATTAAAAATACCAAACCATCTACAGTACTTATAATTGAGAAATCAAATTTTGGGTATTTATGAATATATGGCAACCAGTTTGTTTTGGCTTGAAGGGCATTTTTCCCCATGCATGATAGATAACATGTGACCAAAAAACAAGATCATTATTTTTTATAAATATATATATATATACAGTATATATATATATATATATATATATATATATATATATATATAAATGACCATCTGGGTTTTCGTATTTCAGCACATTATTCTGTGCATTTATTACTTATTATTTATCATAATATTTATTTCTCCCCTACACACTACCAGCCATATTTTTTGGAAGTTAGGTGATATTTGTACAGGTTCTGTTGATTATTACCATAACACATGGCCATGCACATGCACTGACATCCAAGATCAAATTATGACTTTCATGGGCCCTAAACACCTTTGCCTTTATGGGCCCCTTTCTCAATGACAACAAAATTTTAAAAAAATATATTTTACAAATGTGTTGGTATAAAAGGTCTATAATGTAGGCTGGATCATATTGATCTTTATACCAGTGCAGTCTAACTATGTACCTTGATTACTACAAGATGCAAACTCGGCTGAGGCTAAGATGGCCTTTTGAAGTAATCTCATCAATAAATGGTCATCTACTTAGTTTAGGGATTTGGGATATGAGAAATGTTTCTTTGACTACAAGTTTTTTTTTCCTATTATTATTTTAAAATAAAACATTTGTGGACCTCTAAAATGAGGGATAAGTCGGTACTGCTATCAACTCTTGAAAGCTCAAGGTTGCCTGTAAATTCTAGACTGTATGCAAATGACAAATGTGTGTGTTATCTCAGCTGAGACATAGGGGTCGATTTATCACGGCCTGAATGGGGCCGTATACCCCTGTTTCCGCGCGAGCCTCCAGGCTCGCCGGAAACAGGAGTTAAGAAGCAGCGGTCTTAAGACCGCTGTTCCTTAACTCATACGCCTTCTCTGAGGTGGCGGACATCAAACTGCCCGATCTCATATGATTGGGTTAATTGACACCCCCTGCTAGCAAATCTGCAGGGGGCGGCATTGCACATGCAGTTTAATGATAAATGCCGACAGCGTATGCATTTATCGATGTCTGGCAGACATGATTCACTACAGTGGATCATGCCCACCAGACACTTGATAAATCGCCCCCTAGTCCTTACTAATCTGTTGATTGGTTAGAAGTGTACAGTTCCTCATAATGTCTTCTTTCATCAGTTAGAGGGACTTGATTTTTTTATTGTTTAAAAAGATAGATAACGCCTTTACTACTCATTCCCCAGCTTTGCACAACCCACATTGTTATATTAAAATGCTTTATAACGTCTAAATCTCTGGCTGTTTCTAAGTCCCTGCAGGCCGCCTCTTATCTCAGTACATTTTATTATCTTTCACAACAAGACAGTGCTAGTTTATATGTGACATATAAATAACATTGTGCTGACTCCCATGGAGTTATGCATGAACCAGCACTAATTGGCTAAATTGCTAGTTTGTAAAAAGCACTGAGATAAAGGGCAGTCTGCAGAGGCTTAGATACAAGTTAATCATAGAGGTAAAAAGTACTGTATATTAATATTACTGTGTCGGTTATGCAAAACTGGGAAATAAGTAATACAGAAATTAACTATCTTTTTAAACAATTACAATTTTTAAGTAGACTGTCCTTTTAGGCTCTAACACCAGACTAAATTCTATCTCAAAACCAATGCTGTCTTTTGCATGTCAAAGTCTTTTGGACACTGAAATTAAAGCTTTATAACAGTGCTAGGGGCTACATTTAAATATAAGATGGTACTATATAATTTTCCTGCATATAGGGAGTTAATTCTACCATTGGAATGTAAGTCCCTGGCAATTAATACCACTTCCTGGGTGATCTGGCTTATCAGATAATTCTTTCAGTATGCCACGGGTATATTAGTACCTATGTAGTATAGATAACAGCTCTTATTAAATGTTGTACATGTTAATTCATTCATTTCAGTTTATAGTAGCAATCTTATCAATAACCACCACTCACCATGACAGTAACTAATAAAAACAGTGAGGTATATTTTATAGTTCAGGTATATTTACATAGCAGGCATCTAAAAAATCTAGAAGTCAGACTACTTATTTTTTTTTTTTTTTTAGTATAAATCAAAGGAGTACTCTGTTTACAAGGTTGTATAAAACACAACAATAGGGGGGGGGGGCGTGTCCTAGCAGCGGCTCTGAGTAGTTGCATCTTTCTAGAGCTCCTGGTGAAAGTATTGTGATCTTTGTCAACACCTCCTAGACATCGCTCCTTTAGATTATCTGTTAAGCTGTGTCCCTACCACAGAAACAGCGCTGGCAATTACAGAGGGAGTGCAGAAAATCAACATACTTGTCGCAGAGACTCAGCAGGGGAAAATTTTGCACCCAGAGACTATTTCTGAAATACTATATTATATATATACTAAGTCAGCACATGGAGATGCATCATTTGAAATCCCATGTAGCCTCCTTGCAACAACTCCAGACGAAGGCTGGATGGGAGTTAGTGAGGGACTACCAGAATGCCGCAATCATAAAACAGGCACACTTCTTGCTTAATACAAGCACTGCAGATGACATCTCCAGTGACACCGCTCACCAAATAGAGATTTTCCATGTAGGGTGTGATAACAAGTGACCCTTAAATTCTTTAGAAGGGACTTCAAAAGACACATATATCAGATTAATCCTACCTTGGACCCACTATATCAACCGCTCCCAAAGAGTCTGCCGCACTGTGAGTAAGACTAACAACATTGAGATCCTTCACTCCTTGTACATCAAGCCCAGAGGCTGATCACTTATTTATTATAAGATCTCACGGTTGTCTGCAAGTAAACGACACTAGTAAAGACACTGGGATATCTGGTGGCATGTTATACAGTTACTTAAGTTAGCTTATCTCAATATATGTTATACTGTTAGATTGTTTGACATTGTCCTATATCGTTACTCTCATGATGTATAGCTAGCCATAGCACTAATGCACTAGTCTCTAAAATATTCTGTTGTTATATTGTTTATATCAGGTCTCCAATGTTACAGCTCTTATATTGTTTCTGAAACAGATATTATAATTGATCCGATACTAACATTTTTATACATATGTCCTATAAGGGGGTTTGTGGGTGGCCCCCAGAGGGACAATTTGTTCCCTTTTTTTTTATGTATGCACTATAGAAACAATATATTAACATCTATAACATTCCGGTGCTAAACGGATTGCACTAGATGGTCTCCATTGCTTCAGCCCCTATAATTCTCCTGATAACGATACCATAATAGACCTGCTGCCAACATTTTTACATATGTCTTCTATAAGGGGGTTTGTGGGGGCCCCCAGAGAGACACTTTTTCCCACTAACAATGAAGTTTGTATCTTTATTAACATACCATTACCATCTCTGTATATAAGGTTAATTCAACAACAACTTCTCCCTCATGGTCAGCGGCCGTGGCCGCTGGAGAGATAAAACTTTACGGACCATACATTGTAATGTACCCTAATTGCAGCTTGTGCACAACATGAAAATGTTAGATTTAGTATGTTGGAAATCGTTCAATTACATAAAATCTTTAAGTAACACAAGAAACTAGATGCATATTTATTTAACTTCGTAGCCTACATCAAATTGATTTGAATATTTTCAGAGGGTAGCTCTCATAATCTTTAAGTCGTAGTACCACTCCTCTCTATGTTATCCAATATAATATGTCAACTCAATTCCATTGAAGTTGATGGGTTTGGTGATGGCCTCTAGTTAACTTAACTAGTTTTGTTTATGTTTTATTTATGTTTGTCTTTGCATTATCCCTACATTTTTCCTATATTTTGCCAATAAGGATCCAAGAGTGTTCCACAATATATGTAATAGGGACTAAAATGAGGAAAATCAATTAAGAATCACCAGTATGTTTTCCATATCACTGAATTATTATTATTATTAATCTTTATTTATAAAGCGCCAACAGATTCCGCAGCGCTGCCCATGGGTACAAGGATAACAGTACAATGGAGAAACAATAGGATAAGACAAAATTTTACAGACAAAAACAGGTAGGATGGGAAACAGGAGGTGGGGACTGCAAAGATGATAATGATATTAGTGAGGAGATAGAGGGCAGCTGTTAGTTAAGTGAAGTTAGTATGTAAATAAGTCAGGTGATAAGCTTCCCTGAACAGAAAGGTCTTTAGGGAACGTTTAAAGGAGGAGAGGTTAGGAGCAAGTCTGACAGCACGAGGAAGTGCGTTCCAGAGGGTTGGTGCCGCACGAGAGAAGTCCTGTAGTCTAGCATGAGAGGAGGTGATGGTAGAGGACGCAAGAAGCAGGTCATTGTTGGATCTTAGGGGGCGGCAGGAGTGTATTTGTTGATAAGTGAGGACAGGTAGGGTGGGACAGTATTGGTGAGGGCTTCGTAGGTCAGAGTGAGAATTTTGAATTTAACTCTGTTGTGAATGGGGAGCCAGTGAAGGGACTCACAGAGAGGTGCAGCAGAAACAGAACATCGAGAGAGGTGGATTAGCCTGGCAGATGCATTTAGGATGGATTGGAGGGGAGAGAGGCGGGAGAGAGGGAGGCCAGTTAGTAAGTTGTTACAGTAGTCAAGTCGGGAAATTACCAGGGAGTGGATTAGCTGTTTAGTAGTTTCAGCACTTAGAAACGGATGAATTTTGGAGATATTGCATAGGTGGTTGCGGCAGGATGAAGAGAGCAATTGGATGTGGGAAATGAAGGACAGATTTGAGTCAAGCATGACTCCAAGGCAGCGGACTTGGGGTGATGGGGAGATAGTGGTGCCGCCAACAGTGATGGAAAAATTAGAAACTGGAGTAGAGTTAGAGGGGGGAATTAGAAATAGTTCGGTCTTGGACATGTTTATACTTAGGTGGTGAGAGGCCATCCAGGAGGAAATGCCAGATAAGCAGTTGCTGATGTGAGAATTGACAGAAGGAGAAAGTGCAGGGGTGGAAAGGTAGATCTGGGTATCGTCAGCATAGAGATAATAGCTGAAGCCATAGCTGTTGATAAGTTTACCCAGTGAAGAAGTGTAAATAGAGAAGAGTAGAGGACCCAGGACAGAGCCTTGAAGTACTCCAACAGACAGAGGCAAAAGAGAGGAGGAGTCACCAGCAGAAGAGACGGAGAAGGATCTGTTAGAGAGATAAGAGTGAATCCAGGAGAGGGCAGTGTCACAGACCCCAAGAGAGCTGAGAGAAGGGGATGGTCAACAGTGTCGAAGGCAGCAGAGAGGTCCAGTAAGATGAGTATAGAGTAGTAGCCTTTGTTTTTAGCAGAAAGGAGATTGTTAGTAACCTTGGTGAGGGCAGTCTCAGTTGAGTGTTGGGGACGGAAGTCAGATTGCAGGGGGTCGAGCAATGAGTTGGAGGACAGGAATTGGGTTAGGCGATTGAAAACTAGTTTTTCAAGTAATTTTGAAGCTAGCGGGAGCAGTGATATGGGACGGTAGTTTGCAGGGGAGTTAGGGGCAAGGGAGGGTTTTTTGAGGATCGGGGTGACCTTTGCATGTTTGAAGGAGGCAGGGAATGAGCTGGTAGAAAGGGATAGGTTGAATATGTGAGTAAGAGCCAGAGTGAGGGTGGGAGACAGAGGGGGAATTAGATGTGAAGGAATAGGGTCAAGTGGGCAGGTAGTGAGGTGAGAGGAAGACAAAAGGGAAGCCACTTCGCTCTCAGTGGTTGGGAGGAGGCAGAGGGGGTGACTGGGAGTGAAGTTGGGAGATTGCAGGTTTGTGTTGGGATGTTTCTTCGGATGGCAAGTGTTTTAATGAATAAATAGTCAGCAAGGTCTTGAGCACTGAATGCAGATGAGGGTGGTGGTGCAGGTGGGTAGAGGAGAGAGTTGAAAATGGAGAAGAGTCTTTTAGGATTTGAAGAGTGAGTAGATATAAGAGAAGAGAAGTATGTTTGCTTAGCTAAGTTAAGGGCAGGGGTGTAAGAGTAAAGAGTGAACTTATAGTGCAGGAAATCAGGTTCAGAGCAGGATTTCCTCCAGGCACGTTCAGCAGTGCGTGAGCATTTTTGTAGGTAGCGTGTTTGTTGGGAGTGCCAGGAACTGATGACGTGGGGCTTTGCAAAGTTGGGGCGGAGCGGAGCGAGAGTGTCAAGTGCAGCGGAGAGAGTATTGTTATAGTGGGTTATAGCAAGGTCAGGGCAGGATTTCATGGAAGTGTGGGAAAGGGGTATATGAATAAGATTGGAGAGTTGGGGAGGGTCCACAGTGTGCAGATTTCTACTGGTGCGGGGGTGAGAGTAGGTTTAGCATTTATATTGGGATTAAAGTTGAGCAGATGGTGGTCAGAGGTGTGAAATGGTCGACAGGCAACATCAGAGAGAGAGCAGAGATAGGAGAATACCAGATCAATAGAGTGTCCATCACGGTGGGTAGGGAATAGGGTGGATTGTGAGAGGCCGAGGGAGTTAGTGAGTGAGAGAAGTTTAGAGGCAGCAAGGGCAGATGGGTTGTCAATAGGGATGTTGAAGTCCCCCAGAATTAGGGTAGGTGTATTTGTAGAGAGAAAGTGAGGAAGCCAGGCAGCAAAGTTGTCAAGGAATTGGGAGGTTGGTCCAGGGGGGCGATAGATAACTGCCACTCTGAGAGAGAGGGGGGAGAACATGCGGATTTAGTGGACTTCAAAGGAAGAAAAGGAGAGAGATGGAAATGGAGATAGGTACTGATAGGAGCAGGAGGGGGAGAGTAAGATGCCAACACTGAATGTATAGTTTTTCATTTTACTATTTCTTCTTTGGTGTTTGAAACCATTGTAATGTGTAAATCCTCAATAAAAAAACAAAAAACAAACTTACAGTTACAGTTACACTCATTTACAGTTACACTCATTTAAACAATATCCAATACAAATTATTGATATCTATATTAAAATAAAAAGTTAAAAGGGCTCAAAGGTATATGGTATATAATTACAAGGTGTTTGACTGCAAAGGGTTATATTGTATATATACATACATATTCATGTCTAAATATGTGTGTGTGTATGTATACAGTATATGTATACAGTATATGTGTGTGTGTGTACAGATGTATTTATGTGTTTTACTGCATATTCATTGTACACATTTAACATTCCAATGTGCTTAACTTACAGGATAATGTAATTTTTACTGTAAATACATATTTATTTTTATATACATCTATAGATATATAGGTATAGATATCTATTTTACATAAACATGTTCA
Organism: Bombina bombina; assembly: GCF_027579735.1. NCBI lineage: Eukaryota > Metazoa > Chordata > Amphibia > Anura > Bombinatoridae > Bombina > Bombina bombina. The sequence goes on from NC_069503.1 coordinate 759,326,857, forward strand.
GATATATATAGAAATATCTTTTTAATAATAAATAGTCAGATATTGGGTAATCCTAGCATTACACGTTATATATGATGCACTATCTTCACTATCTTTTTTGCTTCCGACTGGGGGGTTCAAGGGGGACAAAGCCCCCTTGTAAATCTCATTCCCCAAGGTTCACTTGGGGTGGATGCCAGAGGATCAGTTGGGCAAATAAAAATGTAGATGGGGGAATTACAGTAAATTGCGCTTTACCCACAGCCGTTTGGGTAATGATATATATATATATATATATATATATATATATATATATATATATATATATATATATATATATATATATATATATTTAAAAGTATCTAAAATAATTTTTAATATTTTTTTGACAAATTATTTTATATTTAATATTTTATTAATGCGCATTGAAAAAAATCTTCATGTGTGCTAACCCGACACAGCGTTAGACCTAATTTGAGAAACACGAATCGTGTTCACATAGAATTTTGTTTATCATTTTTATTATTATATATAAATCTCTCTTTATATGTAAACCTCATTCCCCAAAGTTCACTTGGGGTGGATGCCAGAGGATTGGCAGGGCGCCTTCCTTGAACCCCCTAGGCAGAGGCAAAAGAAATAGTGTAAATGGGGGAATTACAGGACATCGGGCTAGTCCAAAATACATTTTCATGATTCAAATAGGCCATGTAATATTTAACAACTTTCCAATAACTTTTATCACTAATTTTGCTTTGTTCTCTTGGTATTCTTAGTTGAAAGCTAAACCTTGGTAGACTGATATGCTAATTTCTTAGACCTTGAAAGCTGCCTCTAATCTGAAGGCATTTTGACAGTTTTTCACCAATAGAGAGCATTAGTTCATGTGTGTCATATAGATAACATTGAGCTCACGCACGTGAAGTTACCTAGGAGTCAGCACCGATTGGCTAAAATGCAAGTCTGTCAAAAGAACTGAAATAAGGGGGCAGTTTGCAGAGGCTTAGGTACAAGGTAATTACAGAGGTAAAATGTGTATTATTATTACTGTGTTGGTTATGCAAAACTGGGGAATGGTCAATAAAGGGATTATCTATCTTGTTAAATAACAGCAATTCTGCTGTTGACTATCCATTTAAACAAAACTGGTCTAAATTTAAACTAAAAAGTATATTTTTAACATAATTAATTAATATAAGCATTTGAACACTGTTCCTTCCAGACTTTGTTGATGATATCATATATTATTTTAAATTTCATGTCCCTTTAATGTGTTTCTTTTACAATTGAGATAGAGCTTACAATTTTAAACAACTTTCCAAGTTACTTATATAACTTATATTATCTTATTTGCTTAATGCTCTTGGTATCCATTGTTGAAGAGGCTGCAGTGCTCTACTTAGAACTTGCTGAACAGATCAGGTGATCCAATAACAAAGGGCAAAGCTGTGCAGCCACCTATAAGCAGCTAGCTCACAGTAGTGCTTTGCTGCTCCGGAGCCTACCTAGGTATGCTTTTTTAACAAAGGATACCAAGAGCACAAAACATATTAGATAATAGAAGTAAATTGAACAGTTGCTGAAATTGTAATGCTCTGTCTGAATTATGAAATAAAAAATATTGGGCTAGATTACAAGTGAGACGCAAACCGTTTTGCGCAAGCAATATTGTCTTTTGGCAAGCCTTTTTCATTGCGCTGATATTACAAGTTGAGCGAAATTTGGATTGCGCTAGCGCAATCGCCATTTACGCTTCAATCCTTACTTCAATCTCAGAGCTGTGGTTAACTGTTTCCGAATCAAAAAAGTTGCACAAAAAACTTCAAAAATACATTACAAAGTACAGTTACACTCATATTAACACTGTTTAATAAAAATTATTTACAAAAAATTATTGCACAAAAAAGTTATAAGGGCTCGAAAAGGTAGGAGATCTTGGGTGTTAGAAAAAAAAAGAAGGCAAATGGCTTTAACATTGAGACACATACATATTCATTGCTAAAGATGTATTTATATGTACGTATATATATATATATATATATATATATATATATATGTTTATATATCTGTACATATATATAATGTGTGTATATATCAGTCATATATATATATATATATATATATATATATATATACATATAAAAATAATATATATGTATACATATATAAACATATAAATAAGTGCATTAGAGCCCTTTGCCATTAAAGGGACATGCCACCCACATTTTTTCTTTTATGATTTAGAAAGAGAATGCAATTTTAAACATCTTTCTAATTTACTTATATTATCTAATTTGTTTTATTCTCTTGATATTCTTTGATGAAAAGCATATCTAGATATGCTCACTAGCTGCTGATTGGTTGCTGCACATAGAAGCCTCGTGTGATTGGCTCACCATGTGCATTGCTTTTTCTTCAGCTAAGGATATTTAAAAAATGAAGCAAAATAAATAATGGAAGTAAATTGTAATGTTGTTTAAATTTCTATTCTCTATCTGAATCATGAAAGAAAGATTTTGGGTTTAGTGGCCCTTTAAGTAGATTAAAACATGATAAAACATATTTATGCAATATTCATATTTAATAAAGATTTTAACTATGTATTTACTGTAAATATTTCACATTTGCTAATGCGAATATGCTATGTTGGGTGTTTGTTTTCAACAATTTTTGTTTTCTCTATTGACCTCTATAGGGAATGCAAAAATGTGATGGTGTTTGCGTGATCTCAGGTGTTTTTTTCTACTTTTTTCCCATTAATTTCTTGGGGGATTACATGCATGTGCATGGGAAAACTTGTTAGGATTTTCGCGCTATTCAGGTTAACGCTAGCGTAAAAAGCTTAACTCAAGAAACAAATACCGCGCCACTTGTAATCTAGCCCATTGTGTTTCATGTCCCTTCGGAGGGACAGTCTACTTGATTTTTTTTTTTAAATAAATAGATAATCCATTTATTACCCATTCCCCAGTTTTGCATAACCAACACTGTTATACTAATACACTTTTTTACCTCTGTGATTACCTTGTATCTAAGCTTCTGCAGACTGCCCCCTTATTTCAGTTCTTTTGACAAACATGCATTTTAGCCATTTTGTGCTGACTCTAGCGCTGTCTAACTGTGAACAACTGCCAAAATGCACTGAGATAAGAGGCAGATTTCAAGGCTTTGAAATCAGTTTATTATGAGACTACCTAGGTAAGAGAACAAAGCAAATTTGATGATACAACTAATTTGGAAAGTTGTTTAAAATTGCATGCCCTATCTGAATAATGAAAGTTTAATTTTGACTTGAATGTCCTTTTAATGACAATAACAAGACATTTGCATTATCAATCATTCATCAAGTGATATAATGTGTAGCTGATGCCATATTCAATTTTCTTGGGATTCCGTGTTAGCTTTTTAAAAGACCATGGGGTCGATCCGATATAAAGCGTCGCCCGCAAAAGCCGGCGACGCCAATATTTGCGCGGATTTGGTATCACATATACGGCGTAAGCTAGAAGTTACGCCCGTATATTTCTGCCGTCGCCCGCAGTTTTTTGGGCCATAGGCAGGTATACCAAACCCGCGCAGTTTGGTATCCAATATGCAGCGTAAGGACTTACGTGGCGAAAATGGAGAAAACTTACTCCATTTTCACCTCGCCACAAAAAGCAGCCGTAAGAAGCCTTACGCTGACTATTGGAGCCCCGTAACTCCCTAAACTAGCTGCTAAAATAAACCTAACACCTAACGCATGCGCAATGTCTATCTCCCTGTCAACCGCGATCTGCTAAAATAAACCTAACACCTAACGCATGCGCAATGTCTATCTCCCTGTCAACCGCGATCTGCTAAAATAAACCTAACACCTAACGCATGCGCAATGTCTATCTCCCTGTCAACCGCGATCCCCCCCCCCCCCGAAATCCCTAATAAAGTTATTACCCCCTAAAACGCCGCTCCCCGACCCCGCCGCCATCTACATAAACTAACCCCCTACTGTGAGCCCCTAAAACCGCCGCCATCTACCTTATCTATCCCGTAATCTGACCCCTTACACCGCCGCCACCTATATAAAAATGATTAACCCCTAATTTAATCTACCTACCCCGCCGCCAGCTATGTTATCTATATTAACCCTAAGTATATTATAGTTAATATAGTTATTACATTATATATATTAACTATATTAACCCTAATTATATTAGGGTTAATATAGTTAATATAGTTACTATAGTATTTATATTAACTATATTAACTCTATCTAACCCTAACACCCCTAACTATATTTATATTAAATTAATCTAATTCATTTATAAACTAAAATATTCCTATTTAAATCTAAATACTTACCTATAAAATAAACCCTAAGATAGCTACAATATAATTAATAATTACATTGTAGCTATTTTAGGGTTAATATTTATTTTACAGGTAAATAGTTAATTATTTTAACTAGGTATAATAGATATTAAATAGTTATTAACTATTTAATATCTACCTAGTTAAAATAATTACCCAATTACCTGTAAAATAAATACACCTACACTATCAATAAATGTAATAAACTACAAACATCTATCTAAAAATACAATTAAATTAACTAAACTAAATTACAAAAAAAAACAAACACTAAATTACAAAAAATAAAAAAAAGATTACAAGATATTTAAGCTAATTACACCTATTCTAAGCCCCCTAATAAAATAATAAACCCCCAAAATAACAAAAATTCCCTGCCCTATTCTAAATTCAACAAATTTCAAAGCTCTTTACCTTACCAGCCCTTAAAAGGGCCTTTTGTGGGGCATGCCCCAAAGAATTCAGCTCTTTTGCATTCAATAAATACAATCCCCCCCCCCCCCATTACAACCCACCACCCACATACCCCTATTCTAAACCCACCCAAACCCCCCTTAATAAATCCTAACACTACCCCCCTGAAGATCTCCCTACCTTGTATTCACCACACCGGGCCGAACTCCTGATCCGATCCGGGCGATGTCTTCCTCCAAGCGGCAAAGAAGAAATCTTCCTCCGGCGACGTCTTCCTCCAAGCGGCAGCAAAGTCTTCAGTCTTCCGGCGGCATCTTCAATCTTCTTTCTTCGCTCCGCCGCCGCGGAGCATCCATCCCGGCCGATCGCTAAACTTGGAATGAGGTACCTTTAAATGACGTCATCCAAGATGGCGTCCGCCGAATTCCGATTGGCTGATAGGATTCTATCAGCCAATCGGAATTAAGTTAAAAAAATCTGATTGGCTGATTGAATCAGCCAATCAGATTCAGGTTCAATCCGATTGGCTGATCCAATCAGCCAATCAGATTGAGCTCGCATTCTATTGGCTGATCGGAACAGCCAATAGAATGCGAGCTCAATCTGATTGGCTGATTGGATCAGCCAATCGGATTGAACCTGAATCTGATTGGCTGATTCAATCAGCCAATCAGATTTTTTTAACTTAATTCCGATTGGCTGATAGAATCCTATCAGCCAATCGGAATTCGGCGGACGCCATCTTGGATGACGTCATTTAAAGGTACCTCATTCCAAGTTTAGCGATCGGCCGGGATGGATGCTCCGCGGCGGCGGAGCGAAGAAAGAAGATTGAAGATGCCGCCGGAAGACTGAAGACTTTGCTGCCGCTTGGAGGAAGACGTCGCCGGAGGAAGATTTCTTCTTTGCCGCTTGGAGGAAGACATCGCCCGGATCGGATCAGGAGTTCGGCCCGGTGTGGTGAATACAAGGTAGGGAGATCTTCAGGGGGGTAGTGTTAGGATTTATTAAGGGGGGTTTGGGTGGGTTTAGAATAGGGGTATGTGGGTGGTGGGTTGTAATGGGGGGGGGGGGGATTGTATTTATTGAATGCAAAAGAGCTGAATTCTTTGGGGCATGCCCCACAAAAGGCCCTTTTAAGGGCTGGTAAGGTAAAGAGCTTTGAAATTTGTTGAATTTAGAATAGGGCAGGGAATTTTTGTTATTTTGGGGGTTTATTATTTTATTAGGGGGCTTAGAATAGGTGTAATTAGCTTAAATATCTTGTAATCTTTTTTTTATTTTTTGTAATTTAGTGTTTGTTTTTTTTTGTAATTTAGTTTAGTTAATTTAATTGTATTTTTAGATAGATGTTTGTAGTTTATTACATTTATTGATAGTGTAGGTGTATTTATTTTACAGGTAATTGGGTAATTATTTTAACTAGGTAGATATTAAATAGTTAATAACTATTTAATATCTATTATACCTAGTTAAAATAATTAACTATTTACCTGTAAAATAAATATTAACCCTAACATAGCTACAATGTAATTATTAATTATATTGTAGCTATCTTAGGGTTTATTTTATAGGTAAGTATTTAGATTTAAATAGGAATATTTTAGTTTATAAATGAATTAGATTAATTTAATATAAATTTAGTTAGGGTTAGATAGAGTTAATATAGTTAATATAAATACTATAGTAACTATATTAACCCTAATATAATTAGGGTTAATATAGTTAATATATATAATGTAATAACTATATTAACTATAATATACTTAGGGTTAATATAGATAATATAGCTGGCGGCAGGGTAGGTAGATTAAATTAGGGGTTAATAATTTTAATATAGATGGCGGCGGTGTTAGGGGCTCACTTTAGGGGGTTATAGATATAATATAGCTGGCGGCGGGGTACGGGAGCGGCGGTTTAGGGGTTAATAGCATTTTTATTGTTAGGCTAGTGAGGGGGGATAGCGGATAGAGGGTTAGACAGTGCGGGCTATGTTAGGGAGGCGTGTTAGACAGTGCGGGCTATGTTAGGGAGGCGTGTTAGACAGTGCGGGTGTTTTAGACTTTAGTCAGGTTTTATAGGCGCCGGCAGATTCTAACGTGGCGCAAGTCACTGGCGACGCCAGAAATTTGTACTTGCGCAGATTTCTGGACATCGCTGGTTTGTGAGACTTACGGCACGTTAGCATCTGACGGCGACCTATATGGGATAGCTCGAGTTGCGAGCTGAAACTGCGGGCGACGCCGGTTCCCTCGCTTGCGCCGCAAACTGCGATCGATATCGGATCGCGCCCCATGTCCGTAGCATTTATTTTTTCAAATAAATATTTTATAGAAAAAAAAAATTAATTTTTTTCAGATTTGCAAATGTGTCATATATTTTGCAAACTGTGACTGCATCTCTATTATAGTGATGTTATAGTCATTATTTTCCATATCTTCCTCAGCACTGTTTATCTGTTTAATCACACCATCAAACAAAATCTTATTTGTTTCTTCAGAACACCCTACTGATAAGTTACACCAGAAAATGTTACTCATAGATTTATGAGTTATTGCTTCTGTTTTATAAGCTATTATTTACTTGTGCAAATATGATTGACAAAAAGTAGTTTACATCTTAGTATTACTGTTTAGTTTTTGCGACTCTAACATTATCTCCTCTTCTAGAACAAGGATGTACGCGTTTTGCTTATGGGATTTACTTATTCATTAACAAAACATGATAAATTTGTTCCTTTTTGAAGGAGAGTATTTAAAAGAGTATTAAGGGCTAAATTACAAGTGGAGTGCTAAATTATTGTGCGCCCGCAAACAGTCATTAGATAAATAACCAGCAATTAGTGCTTTTAAAATTAACCAGAGATCAGATCTCTGGTTAATTTTATAAATATGCTCCAAATGCCCCCAAAATACGGTGTAGTGTATTTTATTAAAAAATAAACGGCTAGATTACGAGTTTTGCGTTATGAGTGAAAAAACTTCATAACGCTGATATTACGAGTCTTGTAGGTACAGCTGTACCACACAATTCTTTGGCTGTCACGCAACATAACTACCACCCTTTTTAAAAAGTCCTTTTTCAATGGGACTTCCATAGCGCTGGTATTACGAGTTTGCCTGTCCGGCCAAAAAGTGAGAGGTACAGCCCATAACTACAAGATCCGTAACGTAAACTGAAAGTCAGTAGTTATGGGTTTTACATTACAAAGCTGTACCATAAAACTCATAACTAAAGTGTCACAAAGTACACTAACACCCATAAACTACCTATTAACCCCTAAACCGAGGCCTTCCCGCATCGCAAACACTAAAATAAATTTATTAACCCCTAATCTGCCCCTCCGGACATCGCCACCACTATAATAAACATATTAACCCCTAAACTGCCACACTCCCGCATCGTGAACACTAATTAAATATTATTAACCCCTAATCCGCTGCCCCAATGTCGTCGCCACCTACATACACTTATTAACCCCTAATCTGCTGTCCCTAACATCGCCGCAACCTACATTACTGTTATTAACCCCTAATCTGCTGCCCCCAATGTCGTCGCCACTATACTAAAGTTATTAACCCCTAAACCTCTGGCCTCCCACATCACTAACACTAAATAAAAATATTAACCCCTAAACCTAACCCTAAGTCTAACCCTAACACCCCAAACATTAATATAATTAAAATAAATCTAAATACAAATTACTATTATTACCTAAATAATTCCTATTTAAAACTAAATACTTACCTATAAAATAAACCCTAAGCTTGTTACAATATAACTAATAGTTACATTGTAGCTATCTTAGGTTTTGTTTTATTTCACAGCTAAGTTTGTATTTATTTTAACTAGGTAAACTAGTAAGTAAATAGTTATTAACTATTTACTAACTATCTAGTTAAAATAAATACAATTTTACCTGTAAAATAAAACCTAACCTGAGTTACACTAACACCTAACATGATACTACAATTAAATAAATTACATTAATTAAATACAATGAACTAAATTACAAAAAAAAATAAACACTAAATTACACAAAATAAAAAAGAAATGATCAAATATTTAAACTAATTACACCTAATCTAATAGCCCTATCAAAATAAAAAAGCCCCCCCAAAATAAAAAAAACCCTAGCCTAAACTAAACTGACAATAGCCCTTAAAAGGGCCTTTTGCGGGGCATTGCCCCAAAGAAATCAGCTCTTTTACCTGTAACAAAAAAATACAAACAACCCCCAACAGTAAAACCCACCACCCACACAACCAACTCCCCCCAAAAATAACCTACCTAAAAAAACCTAATCTCCCAATTGCCCTGAAAAGGGCATTTGGATGGGCATTGCCCTTAAAGGGGCATTTAGCTCTATTGCTGCCCAAAACCCTAATCTAAAAATAAAACCCACCCAATAAACCCATAATAAAACCTAACACTAACCCCCGAAGATCCACTTACAGTTTTTGAAGACCAGACATCCATCCTCATCCAGCCGGGAGAAGAGCTGATTTCTTAGGGGCAATGCCCCGCAAAAGGCCCTTTTAAAGGCTATTGTCAGTTCAGTTTAGGCTAGGGTTTTTTTATTTTGGGGGGGGCTTTTTTATTTTGAAAGGGCTATTATATTAGGTGTAATTAGTTTAAATATTTGATAATTTCTTTTTTATTTTGTGCAATTTAGTGTTTATTTGTTTTTGTAATTAAGTTAATTGTATTTAATTAATGTAATTTATTTAATTGTAGTGTAATGTTAGGTGTAACTCAGGTTAGGTTTTATTTTACAGGCAAATTTGTCTTTTTTTTAAATAGGTAGTCAGTAAATAGTTAATACCTATTTACTAACTAGTCTACCTAGTTAAAATAAATACAAACTTGCCTGTAAAATAAAAATAAACCCTAAGATAGCTACTAATGTATAACTATTAGTTATATTGTAGCTAGCTTAGGGTTTATTTTATAGGTAAGTATTTAGTTTTAAATAGGATTATTTAGGTAATAATAGTAATTTTTATTTTGATTTATTTTAATTATATTAAAGTTAGGTGTGTTAGGGTTAGGGTTAATATATTTATTTAGTGTTAGTGATATGGGAGGCCAGAGGTTTAGGGGTTAATAACTTTAGTATAGTGGTGGCGGCAACGTTGGGTGAGGCAGATTAGGGGTTAATAATTTTATGTAGGTGGCGACAACATTGGGGGCAGCAGATTAGGGGTTATTGAGTGTATATGTAGGTAGCGGCGATGTTGGGGGTGGCAGATTAGGGGTTAATAAGTGTAATGTAGGTGTTGGCAATGTCGGGGGCGGCATATTAGGGGTGTTTAGACTCATGGGTTTATTTTAGGGTTTTAGGTTTAAACATAAATTTTCTTTCCCCATAGGAATCAATGTGGCTGTGTTACGGAGCTTTATGCTCCTTTATTGCAGGTGTTAGGCTTTTTTCAGCCGGCTCTCCCCATTGCTGTCTATGGGGAAATCGTGCACGAGCACGTAAAACCAGCTCAAAGCAGCGCTGGTATTTGTGTGCAGTATGGAGCTCAACGCTGCCATATTGCCCGCAAACGCCGTTTTTTTGCAAACCTGTAATAGCAGCGCTATTAAAGGTGAGCGGTGGAAATAACTTGCAAGTTATTACCGAGCCGCTCATAACGCAAAACTCGTAATCTGGCCGAAAAATTGTAGCATTTTTACTAGGCAGTATTTTGGGGTTAAAGTTGGCGGAGTGGGGTGTTAGAAAAAAAAACGGCACTGAGAAGTGCCTTTACATTGCGGCCTCTGGGAACTGTGTGTTCCAAGTAAATATATATGTATATGATTATATACATATATGTTTATGTGTTAATATGTGTATATACAGATATTAACACATAAATATATATGTATATAGTCATATACATATATATTTACATTTGTGGCCGTCGCTGCGCTACCTACCATCTTGACTGCGCTTAGGTTCTGTGCCATCTCTGATGGCATGAGAACAAGGCTCCTATTGTAGCCTATAGATGCGAGCTCTCATGAGCAATGTGAACGCTGACAACTTGTAATACCAGCGAGCATAAGCGTGCACTGCTATTACTCAGTGGAGCTCAAATATCGCTTTCCCGAAGGTGATAATCAGCGCTCCATTTGTAATCTAGCCCTAAGTGTTTTTAAATAGATATTCTTGTGCTGAATAAGCTAACTACTTCTGTAGCATTTTCTAAAAGCTTTCCTGTCAACCATGGAGAAATAGATACACTATATAGCAAAAAGAATGTGGACATACCTCTTAGATATTGAATTGTACAATAGGTAGTATTGAAAGCTCAATGACTTTAAAAATAGCACAATCATTGGATGACACTTTTGCCGCATCAGTTGATGAAATTTCTGACCTACTAGATCTACCCAGGGCAGTGTTCCCTCTAAGGCCAGTTTTGTGTGCGGCCCTGCAGTGAAACCAGTTCATAATAGAACCATACCCTGCAGTCTGCATTGTGCAGTGTTTGATAATTGCAGGGCGTGGTTAACTAATGAACTGTTTCAGTGTTGGGCCGCAGATAAAACTGGCCTTAGAGGGATCACTGGTCAGCAGTAAGTGATATTATTGTGAAATGGAAGCGTCTATGAGCAACAGCAGACAGTGGGGCTGCTAAGTGCTGAAGCAAGGAGCACATACAAATTGCTCATCATCTGTTACATCACTCACTATAGAGTTCCAATATAACATAGTAACATAGTAACATTGTAGATGAGGTTGAAAAAAGACCGAAGTCCATCGAGTTCAACCTATACAAATCTAAAATACTTACAAAAAGCTCCAGTTAAAATTAAATAGTCCCACTAAAAGGTGACCCATTTAATACTAGCAATAATATCTATGAATTTTGTTTATAGACAGAAATGTATACAAACAATTTTTAAATGTATCTAGGGTATTGGCATTCACTACCTCCTTTGGTAATGAGTTCAATTTTATTGCTCTTACAGGGAAAAAACGTTTCTGTTGCAGGAGATTAAATCTCCTTTCCTCCAACCTTAAATTGTGAACTCTTGTCACAAACAATTTTCTTGGAATAAACAGAGCTTCTGCCATCTCTGTATATGGGCCTTGAATATATTTATATAAAGTAATCATGTCACCTCTCAAGTGCCTTTTTTCTAAAGAAAACAGACCCAGTTTGGCTAGCCTCTCCTCATAGCTTAAATAAATTCTCCAATCCACTTATTAGCTTTGTGGCCCTTCTCTGAACTTTTTCTAGTTCTGCAATATCTTTTTTTGCGATCGGTCCCCAGAATTGCACTCCATACTCAAGGTGAGGTCTTACCAGGGCTTTATATAGTGACAGAATTATGCTTTCCTCCCTTGAATCAATGCCTTTTTTAATACATGCTAGTATCTTATTAGCCTTTGAAGTAACTGCCCTGCATTGTGCACCCATCTTTAGCTTGTTATCTATTACTACCCCCAAATCCATTTCCTCCTATGTTTGGCTAAGTCTCATTCCATTTAAATAATACGTTGCCTGCTTATTTTTACTTCCAAAATGTAGAACCTTGCATTTTTCCGAAATAAATCAAATTTTCCATTTACCTACCCATACTTCTAATTTTTGCAGGTCCTTTTGTAATGAAAGTTCATCCTGCTCTGACCTAATGACCTTGCTTAACTTAGTATCATCTGCAAAAATAGAGATGTCGCTATTTAATCCTAGCTCCAAGTCATTTATAAAAATATTAAAAAGAACAGGGCCCAGTACTTATCCCTGGGGGACTCCACTGATTACCTTTGTCCAATCTGAGTAAGATCTATTTACTACAGTCCAGAAAAAACAGCAGCACTCACCACTTATACAAATGCTTCCATCTTTATTGAGACATCAAAGAAAAAAAAAAGTATTTTCTTTGATGTCTCAATAAAGATGGAAGCTTTTGTATAAGTGGTGAGTGCTGCTGTTTTTTCTGGACTGTGCTATATTATTGGGGATTTGTGTGGAACCCCTACAGCTTGCACCACCCACTACCTCAGTGCTGTGCCGCATGGTGAGTGCTGCTGTTTTTTCTGGACTGTGCTATATTATTGGGGATTTGTGTGGAACCCCTACAGCTTGCACCACCCACTACCTCAGTGCTGTGCCGCATGGACTTTGCTTGTATGATCCATTTACTACTACTCGTTGCTCCCTATCTTTTATGCAGTTATTTATCCATGAGCTAATTATGAGCCTTATATAAAACATGTCGGTTAGAGTAATGTAAAAACTGAAGCAGTTTGAATGTCTTCTCTGGGGTGATAAATCACACTTCCCTATCTGGCATAGTGCCTACTTTTTTTTTTGGTGGAGGAGGGATATTGATCTGGGGCTGTTTTTTCAGGGTCTTGTGGCAACAGTTCCTGTTCCAGCATGACAGTGCCCCTGTAAACAAAACAAATTCCATAATATAATATACACATTCCAAATGCTTGTGGAAAGCTTTCCTAGAAGAGTTATAGCAGCATAGGTGGTGGTGGGGGACTCCACATTAATTACTTATGGACAGCATTCTATGTCATGTTTATATTAGTCTGTTAGATGAACAGGTATATTGTAAAGTCCTTTGCTATTGGGGCCTTCATTAATTTACTGCCAAGCCCTTTACAAATCAAGCCATTTATGTCACCTCTTGTTCTAATTTTCTTATGCTCTCCAAGTCCAAACCTTTCAAAAGCTTGTTCTCCTGTGGAAATCTGTAGTCCTCATCTAATGATTGGCTGACTCTCTTAGCCACTGCCAGGGTAATTAGAATTTGGATTTCATCAGTTGTTGCTGCTCCACCAGCTCACTGCTTCATTTTGATATTATAATTTGACCTGTCAGTCAACTTGATTTCCCCCCACTCCTACAGAAACATCTGTGTAGGAGGAATAAAACTGGGTGAGCAACAGCCAAACTCTGCTAACAAGATGAGGCTGCTGAAGGCAGTTTAATATCAAAAGTCACACAACATGCACGACTTATCAAAGCAACAAGACACAAAGTAGATATACTGCATCAGCAAGGTCTCTCCCAGGCATGTCAAGGCATGCAGGGGTCTACAGATATGCTGTCCAAGCTCTTCTGAAGAAACACAAATAAACAGGTAAAACCAGTGGGAACCTGGTACAAGAAGAATTCTGATCAGAAGTGGTCTTTATGGAAGAATTGGGGCCAAAAAGCCATACCTCCAACTTCACGTTGGAGGTATGGCTTTTTAGCTCAAATTCAAGGCCAAGAAACTCAACTGTGCATGAGTGCGTATTTACTGTAAATATTTCACTTTCCAATGTTCTGCACATAGGGGAATTTGTATTTATAAATACATATTCCTATATATATCTGTATCTATCTATCTATCTATCTATCTATCTATATATATAGGGGTGGAAGAGTATTACTATTGTTTATTAGTCAGGGGTTAAAAGCTATTAGAAAGAACACAAAGTCCCACAGCACATAAAAAAATGCAACTCACTTTATTGGAAAGTGGAGGTCCAAAGAAAACAAATAAGGGCTTTAAACCCTTATTCATGCTCCAGATTTTTTTCCAGAGGGAAAAAGTTAGTAGTACAATCAATGTTAAAGATAGGAAAAAGTCAAATTTTTAAGTTGTCCAGGACCACTGGAAATTTCAAGCCCTTTATATAAATAAATATATATATATATATATATATATATATATATATATATATATATATATAGTACCAAAATACCATCAGATATTTGTAGAAATATGTATTTATGAACATATTCTGCTGTGTTAAAAACATTCATATTTTCATGGTGGGTTAGCGCACTTGAGAATATGCGATCGGGTTTGCGTCCAAGTAGGATGTTAGTGTTTTACCCCAGTTTTTTTGCTCTATTGACTTCTATGGGGACTACATTAATGTGATCACAATATTCTAACCAGCTTTTTGCGTGCATTCGGTTTTTACTTTTTTGTGTGCATATCCCTTACTTCTAGCAGAGTTAGTGAGCAAGCGGGAGCGTTAAATACCCCTCCACTTGTAATCTGACTCATAATATGTTAATTTATTGCAAGTTTAGAAACACCATGCAATTGCAAAGTTTTATGTCCCGTTAATCCTAATATTTGACAGATATCAAATTTTCTTTGTCTCAAATATGCATCTTTATATACTTTTCAAAATGCATCTCAATGCTCGTCCTTGATAAACCAGGGTAGTGCAAGTGCTTATCTACTTAATAACTGGTAACCAATTGACTCATCATTTGACCTATGAACAAGCTAGTGATATTGAATCTTTTTCTACTATGTTTTCAGCTGTTGGCATTCCAGTTTGTTTATTTTTTCATTTAAAAAAAATCTACAATAGGTAATGCAAAGAGTAATTTTCTCATTTAACTCAAGGTCAAATTTAGAAATAAAACAAGTACAGCTTTGAACTCTATTGGGTATGTGTGCATGGGAAAAAAAATGTATTCTGTTATTTCTGTTTATTTAAAAAAATAACTATTTTAATTTATGAAGGCATTCCATTCCACTACAATCTGTGTATACATTCTTGCTGTGGAGTTTAAAATGAATGGGGAATTGCTCCCTTATGTATAGTTTTGTATATTAAATAGCTATCTCCACTAACTAAAAAAACAACAATAAAATTTGCTGAGCTTGCAGGGAGAGCAAACCTCATTAGCTTATTTCTTTATATTTACACAATTTTTTTAATCTTCTCTCTATACACAGTGAGACCAATGCTTAGAAAGAACAATGGAAAATTAAACATTTTATTATCTATCTTTCCAACTTCCCACTGGGAGCATAATTACTTTTAAACTACCTTGTTTACATAGCTTTTCTATATTAGTACTTTCGTATTTAAAACTTCAAAATAGGTGAGGATACAACAGACAAAATTAGCTATTTTAAATGACTAAGTTTAGGTAATGGAACTATTTATAAACAATTTAATACTCTCCAGCAGGTAAAAGGGATCCTAGTACACTGTACCTTTAAAGGACCATAATAGTAAAAAAAATGACATGGTCTAATTTGCTAGAGCATGACATTTTAAAACTAGTGACCCTGCTCTACTATATGTTTAACCTCACAAATGGGTTAAACACACAATAGAAGTTCTGCTCGGGATCTGCAGAGCACTGCAGGTCATGAGCAGAAATTGCAACTGATTAAAGGGACAGTCTACACCAGAATTTTTATTGTTTTAAAAGATAGATAATCCCTTTATTACCCATTCCCCAGTTTTGCATAACCAACACAGTTATAATAATATACTTTTAACCTCTGTGATTATCTTGTATCTAAGCCTCTGCAAACTGCCCCTTTATTTCAGTTCTTTTGACAGACTTGCACTCTAGCCAATCAGTGCCTGCTCCCAGATAACTTTGTGTGCACGAGCACAGTGTTATCCATATGAAATACGTGAACTAACACCCTCTAGTGGTGAAAAACTGTTAAAATGCATTCTGAAAAGAGGCGGCCTTCAAGGTCTAAGAAATTAGCATATGAACCTCCTAGGTTAAGCTTTCAACTAAGAATACCAAAAGCACAAAGCAAAATTGATGATAAAAGTAAATTGGAAAATTGTTTAAAATTACATCTGAATCATGAAAGTTTATTTTGGCCTAGACTGTCCCTTTAAAGCAGCAGCTCTCTACTCAGCTGTTTAATTAGTGCTTCTGATTGGATTAGCAGCAGTTTCTGCTAAGGACCTGCAGTCTTCTGCGGGTCCTGAGTGCTACTTCTACTTCTACTGTGTGTTTAACCTGTTTGTGGGGGTTTAACACATAGTAGTGCAGGGTCACTAGTATTAAAATTACATGCTCCAAACAAATGATAACATATAATTTTTCGACTAGTACAGCCCTTTATGGCTTAGAATTATCAGGCTATGCCCTGGAACATTGCAGTACTCATTTTATTTTCATTTAAATACAATTTGGGCAAAGTTACAGAGAGCACTTTGCATATTATCTTGCTTCACATCGGACAAATTCTCCTTTAAGCCTATCTTATATTGTCACTGTTTAGAATCCATTTGGCTCTACAATCTATTAATGTCACCACAGCATTTTCAGCATTTAAAAAAGTCTTAGATGTTAACTGAAACATTTTCTTAATTTAGTTTTTTACATTGTATTTCATTTTCAACTTTATTTTACGAATATTTAAATATATAATGCTATAATCTAAATATGTATTTCTATGTCCGTTTATTTTGCATGTTTCCCCAGAGTTGTGGAACTGTGCAAGCCCTTAATGGGTTAATGCAAATATGACATTTCTTACTGCGCGGTCTTTATGTATTATCGTGTGCTAGACTATCCTGTGGCTGCATTGAATAAGATAAAGTGCTAGTTGTGTGTCCCTGGCTTTCTCACAGCCCTTATTAACAAACACTGGGCATTAGCTTTCTATTACAAAGTTCATCACCACAATTGACAGGAAACAAACTGCATATAAAACCGAACAGAATGGTTAAGCAATTTCCCAGTAATGCTCTAAATCGCACGTTTAAATGTTTAACGCCTAGTACTAACTACACGTTTAAATTATTATACTTGTGAATGGGAAAAGTGTAATACTGTATCATTGACCTAATCTTCCTCTTTTGTAAATGGTAAATTAGATAGACGCTCAAATTTAGAGATTTCCGCAAGCGAGTATATATTTAAAAAGGTCCCATTTTACTCAGTTGAAATGCCTCTTCAGACATTATCCTTCCTGCTATCACATGTATTAAAATGTTCTGCCTGCATTTACAGGGTGCTAATTAATAGTCTACATCTGCTGCAGGATTTCTGTCCATACTCGAAGCTTTCAATGAGGTCCTTCATAAATTTCTCTTTAAAAAGCCATACTCCATTTAACATGCACGTACACTGCTTTTCACATATAGTCAAGCAGCCTGAAAAAGAAACAATGTAATATAGGGTATAATTAGGGTATTTAGATTGCTGATAATTGGGAGAAAGTACAACACCTTAAATCCTTACAAAAATTGTTTGATTATGTAGTGCTTCATAAGTTAATGTGAGCACAATGTAAATGTTTGTATAGCAAACTGCTTGTATGCAACCTGTAAGCAGTCATTTTGTTTCTCAGTTATCACTCACATAAAATACACAAATACAAACTTCAATACAAAAAGAATTAAGCTTAAATAAACAATGTATGGTATCATAAAAATAAAATGACAATTATTCTAGCCTTGGTGATGGAATATTCTACAGTTTATTAAATGGACATTAAACACCTCTTGTTTTGCGTAAGAATTGTGCTTGCCCGCACTCTCTAGAGAGGCCAAAAGCAAACTCAGTGACCTGTGTTTTCAAAATTCTGCAAATTGCCTAAACCAGCTATTTGATTTGCAGCACTTACAGATTAGAGAATGTACTTTTTGGCCTATCTAGGGAGCTTGAGGCAAAACACAATTTAAGCAAAACTAAGAGGTGTTCAATGTCCTTTTAAAGACAGGAGGCTTCATATTTTGCTTTGTTTAGTTACAATTAGCATAGCTCAAAGACCTGAAACACACATTCAGAAAACAAAGGGAAACTTGCAAGAAATTAAATGTTGTAACTAAGTTTACAGAATTAATTTTTCAGTTATTTGAGCTATGCAGCTATTAATTATGATAACATATATATTATTATTATTATTATGTTTTGCATTAAACAAAAGAAATGTATGAATTCTAAAAATTATTCCTGGCTGATAGGAAACATGCCAGTAGAGGAACATCCATTTTGAAAAATGAAGAAGAAAAAAAAAGAGACAAAACCTAAACAAAATGAAAACCGCTGTAATTTTGAGTAAATGGTCCCTTTTAAAGACTACCCCTTTAATTTAATGTTTCTGATTAAACCAATGTGTTACTAAATTACAAACATTTGCAAATCCTCCAAAATTACAATGTCCCAAAGTGTGACACTTTTTAGGGAGCAGCGGTCCTGTGCATTGTGAGGATGTTTGAATTGTGTAATGTGTGACATTTAACCAGAACCGGAAGTAAAGTGGCAGTGAGCCGTGTTTGGCGCCGATACACTATAATTGATACTAAATTAACACTAACACCAGGGATTATTTAAGGTGACTTACCAGATAGCCCAATAGAGCCTTGATAAAGACCCAATCAGGTAGAAACGCATAGGCTGTCTATTGGACTATCCGGTGAGTGTTTTTAACCTCAGTTTTGACCTTTTGTTTATCAGTGTTGCACTAGTTTTGTGTGCTATTTTATTCCACAGGTCAGTTTTGCAGGTACTGAGATGAGGATACTTATTTTCTCTGGATATCGACAATAGGATTTTGTCCCTTTTAAGGAAGAGTATATGGAACTTTATTTGAACTTTGGACTGAGCTATTAGTGCCAGCACTTCGTTTCTTAGAGGTACCTGAATAGTTTATTTATAATTATGTTTTTTTGTATTTATATTTATGTATAATTAAATCATTTTATGTGACATGGTATGATATTTTACCTTTTTAAGGTCCATTTGTTATACTTTCTTATGTACTTTTTGTCTACCTCTTTTGGCACAGAAGTGATTTGGGTAGTTTACATCATTTTAGCCTCCTTTGGATATAAGATACTTATTGTTTTATAAACCCTTAAACTACCCTTCTAACTATGGAAGCAAGGATATTAACAATGGCTGCCACAGGTTCTAAATAGAGATAAAATATCTATAACAATAAAAAGTGACCACCCTTTAAAAGTGAAATATACGCAAAAAATCAGAAATGCAACAACAAATAATCACCTAGATTACAAGTGTTGTGGTACGGCTATATCGCTGAAAAATTGGGCTTTGCAAGTTGAATAGTCAGCTCAACCGTATTACAAGTCTTGGCGGTACGGCTATACCGCTAGCGTTTTAGCCAATACCACAACTCTTCATTTTGCACTAAAAAAATGGCTTTTGAGTGTGGAATATTTAGATCACCCGTATTTAGTGATGTCGCGAATAGTTTGCCGTCGAATAGTTCCCGGCAAACATAGCATGTTCGCGTTCGCCGCGGCGGGCGAACATATGCGATGTTCGGTCCGCCCCCTATTCGTCATCATTGAGTAAACTTTGACCCTGTACCTCACAGTCAGCAGACACATTCCAGCCAATCAGCAGCAGACCCTCCCTCCCAGACCCTCCCACCTCCTGGACAGCATCCATTTTAGATTCATTCGGAAGCTGCATTCTTAGTGAGACGAGGGACAGTGTAGCTGCTGATGATTTAATAGGGAAATCGATAGCTAGGCTAGTGTATTCAGTGTCCACTACAGTCCTTGCCCAGTGCCACCACTCATATCTGGTGTAACAGTAGTGTACATTTAAAAAAAACAACACTTTTTTGACTGTGAAATAATAGCAGTCAGTTTCCTTCACACGTGTGCGTTTCAGGGCCTGCTAGGGCACAGTGTCACACCAGTGCAACTCATATCTGGTGTAACTGTAGTGTACCCCTTAATGACCACAGCACTTTTCCATTTTCTGTCCGTTTGGGACCAGGGCTATTTTTACATTTCTGCAGTGTTTGTGTTTAGCTGTAATTTTCCTCTTACTCGTTTACTGTACCCACACATATTATATACCATTTTTCTCACCATTAAATGGACTTTCTAAAGATACCATTATGTTCATCATATCCTATAATTTACTATAATTTGTTTTATAAAATATGATGAAAAAATGGAAAAAAACACACTTTTTCTAACTTTGACCCCCAAAATCTGTTACTCATCTACAACCACCAAAAAACACCCATGCTAAATAGTTTCTAAATTTTGTCCTGAGTTTAGAAATACCCAATGTTTACATGTTCTTTGCTTTTTTTGCAAGTTATAGGGCCATAAATACAAGTAGCACTTTGCTATTTCCAAACAATTTTTTTTCAAAATTAGCGCTAGTTACATTGGAACACTGATATCTGTCAGGAATCCCTGAATAGCCATTGACATGTATATATATTTTTTAGAAGACATCCCAAAGTATTGATCTAGGCCCATTTTGTATATTTCATGCCACCATTTTACCACCAAATGCGATCAAAGAAAAAAAATTGTTCACTTTTTCACAAATTTTTTCACAAACTTTAGGTTTTTCACTGAAATTATTTACAAATAGCTTGTGCAATTATGGCATAAATGGTTGTACATTTTTCTCTGGGATCCCCTTTGTTCAGAAATAGCAGACATATATGGCTTTGACGTTGCTTTTTGATAATTAGAAGGCCGCTAAATTCCACTGCGCACGACACGTGTATTATGTCCAGCAGTGAAGGGGTTAATTAGGGAGCATGTAGGGATCTTTTTGGGGTAATTTTAGCTTTAGTGTAGTGTAGTAGACAACACAAAGTATTGATCTAGGCGCATCTTAGTATATTTCATGCCACCATTTCACCGCCAAATGCGATCAAATAAAAAAAACCTTTACATTTTTCCAAATTTTAGGTTTCTCACTGAAATCATTTACAAACAATTTGTGCAATTATGGCACCAATGGTTGTAAATGCTTCTCTGGGATCCCCTTTTTTTCAGAAATAGCAGACATATATGGCTTTGGCATTGCTTTTTGGTAATTAGAAGGCCGCTAAATGCCGCTGCGCACCACACGTGTATTATGCTCAGCAGTGCAGGGGTTAATTAGGGAGCTTGTAGGGAGCTTGTAGGGTTAATTTTAGCTTTAGTGTAGTGTAGTAGACAACCCCAAGTATTGATCTAGGCCCATTTTGGTATATTTCATGCCACCATTTTACCGCCAAATGCGATCAAATTAAAAAAAATAGTCAACTTTTTCACAAATTTTAGGTTTCTCACTGAAATTATTTACAAACAGCTTGTGCAATTATGGCACAAATGGTTGTAAATGCTTCTCTGGGATCCCCTTTGTTCAGAAATAGCAGACATATATGGCTTTGGCGTTGCTTTTTGGTAGTTAGAAGGCCACTAAATGCAACTGCGCACAACACATGAATTATGCCCAGCAGTGAAGGGGTTAATTAGGTAGCTTGTAGGGAGCTTGCAGGGTTAATTTTAGCTTTAGTGTAGAGATCAGCTTCCCACCTGACACATCAGACCCCCTGACCCCTCCCAAAGAGCTCTCATCCCTCCCCCACCCCACAATTGTCCCCGCCATCTTAAGTACTGTCAGAAAGTCTGCCAGTACTAAAATAAAAGGTATCTTTTTTTTTTATATATATATTTTTTTAGCATATTTACATATGCTGTTGTGTAGGATCCCCCCCTTAGCCCCCAACCTCCCTGATCCCCCCCAAAACAGCTTCCTAACCTTCCCCCTCTGCCTTATTGGGGCCCATATTGGGCACTGGCAGCTGTCTGCCAGTACCCAGTTTGCAAATAAAATGTTTTTTTTTTTATTTTTATTTCATTTTTCTGTAGTGTAGCTTCCCCCCCCCAAGACCAATCCCCCACCCGCTCCCAGATCACTTAGATTTCCAAGTACTAAATATTTTGCACCCCTTTCTCCCACTTATAAAAACATTTTTTTCTGTAGTGTAGCGGTTCCCACCCGCTCCCTCCCCGTGCACGCGCCCGCCCGCCTCCTCCCGTGCACGCGAGCGTGCCCCTGGCGATCCCGCCCCCGATCCCGCCCCCCTCTCTGACAAGGACCGCATCGATGGCCGCCCACCCGCCTCCCACTTCAGCTCCCACCCACCAACGAATGCGGCCATTGATGCCCGGTGCAGTGAGGGCCACAGAGGGGTAAAATTTGTTATTGCAGGATGCCTCGAAATCCAAACCGAGGACGTACGCCATACGTCCTCAGGCGTTAACTGTATTTTTTCTGAGGACGTATGGACGTACGTCCTCGGTCATTAAAGGGTTAAAAAAAAACCTAGAAATTTGACTGTGAAATAATAGCAGTCAGTTTCCTTCACACGTGTGCGTTTCAGGGCCTGCCAGGGCACAGTGTCACACCAGTGCAACTCATATCTGGTGTAACAGTAGTGTACATTAAAAAAAAACCTAGAAATTTGACTGTGAAATAATAGCAGTCAGTTTCCTTCACACGTGTGCGTTTCAGGGCCTGCCAGGGCACAGTGTCACACCAGTGCAACTCATATCTGGTGTAACAGTAGTGTACATTTAAAAAAATAAATTTTTTTTGACTGTAATAGATTGAATAGCAGTTAGTTGTCTGCAAGCGTGTGTGTCAGGCCTACAGCGTCTACTCTGCCAACTTCTGCCAGTGCACAGTGCCACTCATATCTGTTGTCACAGTAGCTTGCACGCATAGTATTACTAATCGAAAAAAAAAATGACAGGCAGAGGCAGGCCACCCCGCAGGGGCCGTCGTGGTCGTGGTGCTGTGATTCCCTTTGGCCCAGTGTTCAGAGGCCATGTACCCTGAACTCGAAAAGTTCTGAGGACATAGTTGACTGGCTAACACAGGACACCCAATCTTCTACAGCTTCCGCTCGGAACCTTGACGCACCATCCTCCTCCAGCTTAGCTTCGGGCACCTCTCAAGTTACCACTCGCCCGCCTGCCACCACCACCAACACTAGCACCACAGCCGCTTCACTTGATCTATCAGAGGAGTTATCGAAACATCAGTTGGAAGAAATGAGTGATGCGCAACCATTATTGCCAGAGGATGTAGATAACAGGGATATGTCTCAGTCAGGCAGCATTACACACATAGACGTACGGTGTGATGATGATGATGTTGTACCCGCTGCTGCTTCCTTTGCTGAGTTGTCAGATACAAGTGAAGCGGTTGATGATGACGATGCGTCTGTGGATGTCACGTGGGTGCCCGCTAGAAGAGAAGAAGAACAGGGGGAAAGTTCAGATGGGGAGACAGAGAGGAGGAGGAGACGAGTTGGAAGCAGGGGGAGGTCTTCGCAAGGAGCTAGTGGCACAGTCAGACAGCATGCATCGGCACCCGGGGTCAGCCAGACAGCACGCCAATCAACGCATGCTGTTGCCACCACCAGAATGCCGTCATTGCAGAGCTCAGGTCCAGCCTTGTGCAAATGGGGAGTTTGCGGTTGTGCAAATGGACTGTTTGTGGCTGTTTGCGGTGCGTTAAACGGGGAGTTTGGTCTGTCACTGTGAAGCAGGCGTAACCCTTACACTACCTGATCGATACAACATCATACCTGATGTTTTAAAGCACATTATTCCAAACAATTTAGGAATATTAGGTGATTTATGCCCTTTATGGATTAAAACCAGACTCTGCATCAACTATATAATTTTCCATGGGAGTTTTGCCATGGATCCCCCTCCGGCATGCCACAGTCCAGGTGTTAGTCCCCTTGAAACAACTTTTCCATCACTATTGTGGCCAAAAAGAGTCCCTGTGGGTTTTAAAATTCGCCTGCCTATTGAAGTCAATGGTGGTTCGCCCGGTTCACCCGTTCGCGGACATTTGCGGAAGTTCGCGTTCGCCATTCGCGAACGGAAAATTTTATGTTCGCGACATCACTACCCGTATTATAGGCTGTGCGGTCTGGCTATTCTGCTAGCATTATAGCTTATATTGCCCCAATCCATTCCGCTATAAAAGACCAATAGTTATGGATTTTTCTAAAAAAAAATGTTTCACATAAGTCATAACAAAAATGTTACAAAGTACACTAACACCCATAAACTATCTATTAACCCCTAAACCACGACCCCTCGCATTGCAAATACTATAATAAAACTATTAACCCCTAATCCACCACCCACCCACATCACCAACACTACATTAAAGTATAAACCCCTAATCCGTCGACCCCCCCATATCGCCAACACTAAATAAACCTATTAACCCCTAATCCACCACCCACACAAATCGTGACTACCTAAATTAAAGTATTAACCCCCTAATCCGCCATCCCCCCATCGCAAAAACTATAATAAACCTATTGTTATATATTTTACGTAACAATATTTTTGATTAATAGAATTATGAATAATAGCAATCAATCATAAAATTATCGTCAGCAATATCAATTCTGATATGGTAGAATTTGTCACTATACTCCAGTGAAACATTATATAATCCCTGTAGCGTATTCCAAAATGCTAATGAGATATCTAGAAATTATGACAATAAAATTATTATGAATTTAATATTTAATCTCAAATTAAATTAATTCCTGAGTTCTGACCAGTTAATCTTTATAAACACATTGCTTATATTTATGCAGAAAATAGTGTATTCATTATGACCAAATATATATGTCTATTATCCCATGAATGGACGAAACACTTATATAAATTAACCTTAACTCAAAATGAATTAAAGGTACCTCAGTATTATGTACACAATATTTCTATAAATTAACCTCAACCAATATGAATTAATTTTATTATTAATTATTAAATATCACACATGAATTATACTAGAAACAATTTATAACATTAACCCAATGCCAAAATATGGATTAATGATTTAACAACACTTGATTAACGAAATATATCCCAATGTTATAATAAGAACCTTAGCTCAAATTCAATAAGTCTAATGGAATTTCCAAAAAATATAATTAAGCTATTCTGCCCAAAATAATCTTATAATACTTAAATAATCAACGAGAGATTGGTACACAGTACTACCAATTCAACATATACCAATAATTCTAGCATTAAATAACTTCTTATTTAGCCACAATAAAACAAATTCTAAAATATATCACAATAACTACAAATAACTTATGACATTAAAATACATAAATCCTTTCTTAATAATTATATTTAACACTAGTATACTTACTACCCTGGTCTAATTAATATTAAAAATAAGAATAAGATACCTTTTAATTCGCAGCTGCATCTATACTATGCTATAAAGAATTTCTTTGCTAAGGCCTATTTAATATATAAAAGAAATGCACATACATTGCCAGATACCAATAAAAGAGTTTCAGCTTTTCTAACTAGAGATTTTCCAAAGTCATACGTGAAGTTATTTTTGCAAACAGGGTATCAAAAACACAGAGGTATTTCTCTATTTTCAACAGAGAGTTATTCCAAGTCAGGCCCCAAACTAAAGTGTGTTTTTGTGTCCTCTTCCCTTCTTTGCATAGTCTTTTTGTCTGAGACCAATTTCACCTTCATTTCTAAATCACCCAATGGAATTCTCTGAGTACGACCTTCTAGTCTGAGCTTATCTCTCATTGGCCCTTGGAAATGCATATGGTAATTTTTAATCCCCTGACAATTTGAAATACCCTTTGGTTGCAATTCTTGTATTGAACACCGGGGGGAAAATAGGCAACGGAATGTAGTTTCATTAGCAAATACTACTACAGAAAAGTATATTTTCTTAAATGTATATTCAATATATTTATTATTTCCTAGTATTAATAAACTATCTGTTTAGTATATGGCCCATCTAATATGACTGAGCGTGTATTTTTGAGGCTTAACATGGGTAAACTTAGAATATATATATATACATATGATATATACATTTCCTACTCATAATACGTTAAAAGATGTATTTAAAAGTCATATTTCTATGAGTGGACTAGTAGTTATAATTCAATATATACTGTATGTATATTTGACTTTATTTGTATATCAGTTGATAATTAGTCATATTATTATTTGATTTTAATAGAATCATATCATTCCATATTATCTAGTATATCTCCAATGCTGAGTGTATAAAAAACATATGCTATAATTCACAGCACAAATTTCATAGGCCTTTATATACCAGTATCTACTAGTCATATTTGGAACCTCATTTTCACACCAGATTCCTGAAACAAAGAAAAATAAATGTCATTTAATTTTGAAATACAGTCAAATATTTTAAATTGATCAATAAAGCTACCCACTCAATACAGCAGACACTTATCTAATATAGTATATCAGGCATAAAGGTATATCTCCCAGACCAATATATATATTATTTATATAATCTGAGTATTTTAAATAGATCTGATAATTATACAATTAATATATTTATGTTTTAAAGTTTTAATATTATATGCTTTCAAAATACACAGGTTTTAAAAGACTTTCTTAGATACTTTTAACTCAGACGAGGAGTCTAGGGTTTTGTATATTTAACTCAGTATGGAATAATTAGCACTTAACTGTAAATGTTTACCTTTCCTAGAAGCTTGTGCTTCAAAGAAGTGATCACTTGTAGACTTATAGGCTGCGATCCACAGGGGTTCCTGTGATATAGGTAATAGGTAATAGGTTTCTTAGGCCAAATTAATGTAAAGATTTTAATCTGGGCAAACCATACAAAATTATTAACCCCTAAAACCCTAAACACCCCCTAACTTTAAATTAAAGTTACAATATAACTACCTTAAAATAAATAAAATCTTAGCTGTGAAATAAAAAAAACCTAAGCTTAAACTATAAATAAACCTAACATTACTATTTTAAAAAACTAAAATAAACTAAAAATAAAAACCCTAAATTACAAAATTAAAAAATCCTAACACTACGAAAACCCCCCACTAAAATTACAAAAAAAAGTCTAAACGAAAAATAAAAAAAATCTAAGATTACAAAAATGAATAAACAAAATTATCCAAAATCATAAAAATGACACCTAATCTAATACCCCTATAAAAACAAAAAAGCCACTCCAAAATAAAAAAAATAATCTAACAATAAACTACCAATAGCCCTTAAAAGGGCCTTTTGTAGTGCTTTGCTCTTTTACATTAAAACATTACAATGTACCCCCTAAAAATAAAACACCCAACCCCCCAAAATAAAAAAAAATAACTCTAAAAAAACATATTGGGGCATTTGTATGGACATTGCCCTTAAAAGGACAATCAGCTCTTTAGTGCCCATTAAAAAAATTAAAAAGCCCTAATTTAAAAAAAAAAAAAAAACACACCAAAAAAAACTAACACTAACCCCAAAAAATATACTCACCGTTCCTGAAGTCCAGACATCCATCTTCTTCCAGGCAGAGCAAAGTCTTCATCCAGGCGGATCCATCTTCATCGATCGCGAGGCCATCTTCTATCTTCTTCCCGGAGGTGCGGAGTGGTCTTCTGAGGCGCAGAGCAGTCTTTTCCGTCTGCGGCAGTCTTCGGTGACGTGGAGGTCCTCTTCATGAGATTGTCCGCCGCACACTGAAGATTGAATGCAAGGTACCCATTTTATATTGGGGTACCTTGCATTCCTTTTGGCAGAAATTTTGAAATCAGCCAATAGGATGAGAGCTGCTTAAATCCTATTGGCTGTTCAAATCAGGTTAATAGGCTTATTTAGTGTCGTCAATGTCGGGAGCAGTGGATTAGGGGTAAATATCTGTATTTAGTGTCGACGATGTTGGGGGGGCGGTTTAGGGGTTAATAACTTTATTTAGTGTCAGCGATGTCGGTGGCGGCAGTTTAGGCGTTAATAACTTTATTTAGGTGTTAGTGATGCGGGTGGTCAGGACTTAGCTTTTGTGCGGTATGGAGCTTATCAAGTGCGGTACCGCAAACTTTTTTGTGTTATTAACACACCAGTTTAGTGCATAACTTGTAATTTAGGTGTAAGTGATTATAATAAAAACTGTCTTTTTCAAGGAGGAAAAGTCACATTTGGTGAAACATTACAAGTGGGGCGGGACTTTAGGTGTGTCTGATTAGTTATCACAAACACCCATTAACTGCAATCCACAAGTTTCCCTCATCAGTCCCAGCCTCTGGGAAATGTTGCAAGGTATGTTAATGAATGCTGGTACCTTTGAGGTTTGGGATGATATCATAATGAAGGGGATACTTAGCATCCCTGTAGAAGCACCACTACAGATTTGTGATCCTTGTTTTTTAGAAAGCACATCTTAAAGGGACAGGAAATCTAATTGCTTTCATGTAATTGGCAAGAGTCCATGAGCTAGTGACGTATGGGATATACAATCATACCAGGAGGGGCAAAGTTTCCCAAACCTCAAAATGCCTATAAATACACCCCTCACCACACCCACAATTAAGTTTTACAAACTTTTCCTCCTATTGAGGTGGTGAAGTAAGTTTGTGCTTGATTTTTATGTTTTCTTCTATGATAAGTGTTTCTAAGCATTCTAAAGTCCAATTCCTCTCAGAGTACAGTGATTGTTAGAGGAATGTGAAGAGAGAATCGCCTATTGATTTTATGGTTTCCCTTGTGGGAAATCTTTTCAAGGGTTCTTTGTTATCGGTCGTAGGGATTCCTCTCCTACCTCCCTTTTCAGATAGATGATATACTCTTATATACCATTACCTCTGCTGATAGTTTTCAGTACTGGTTTGGCTTTATGTGGATGGGTGTAAGTATGTATCATTATTTAAGACACTCTCAGCTATGGTTTGGCGCTTATGTATTAAAATAAAGTTTTAAATATATGTATTTTACTTATATTTGCTATGAGTCAGGTCTATGTCTATTTCCCTTTGCAGTCTGGCAGTTTCGTTAAGGGAATCATGTTTTAGGAAGTTTGTCTTACCTGGGGTATAGTCTTTTTTCTATTTGACTTGTTTTTTCTTTGAAAACTTGCGGGCAAATTAGGCTTGCGAGGGCGCAAAATGCTGTTATTTATTGCGTCATTCTTGGCGCGATAATTTTTTGGCTCGAATATGCATCCGTAATGATGCAAGTTTGTTATTTCCTGCGTCTCAGTTGATGCCAAGTTGTTTGCGTCATTTCCGGATGATTGTTGGCGCCAAAAAATATGTTTCAACTTCCTTTTGCGACGTACGTCATACTTGGCGCCAAAAAAATTTAATTTTATTTTACCCCACTTCCTATATTCTCCTTGCCTTCTTTATGCTCAGAGGGCTATGCTATTTGCTTTTATGTCAATTTTAGCATTTGCATTTTTTCCCATTCCTGAAACTGCTATATGTGGAAATAAGATATTTCTGTTTAAATGTTATTTTTTCTTTTACATTTTACAAGATGTCTCAATCTGATCCTGTCTCAGAAGCTGCTGTATGAACCATGCTGCCTGAACACAGTTCTATCAAAGCTAAGTGTATCTTTTGTAAGCTAGTGGAGATAATATCTCCAGCTGTAGTATGTAACAGTTGTCATGATAAGCTTTTGCATGCAGAAAAGGTTTCTATTAGTGCTAGTACAGTATCTGTTGTTACTTCAACATCTAAAGTACATGATATCCATCCCTGTTGATATGAAAAATTATATTGCTGATGCGATACAGAAGGCTATGGCTGCTGTACCGCCTTCAAATAAAAGTAAAAGGTCTTTTAAAACTTCTCATAATACTGATGAAATTTGTAATGACTGACAACATACTGATATATCCACCTCTGATGAGGATCTTTCTGATTCAGAAGATCCTACTTCAGACATTGACACTGATAAATCAACTTATCTTTTTAAGATTGAGTATATTCGTTCTTTGCTAAAAGAAGTGTTGATAACTTTGGAAATTGAGGAGTCTGGACCTCTTGATAATAAATCCAGTAAACATTTAATTTCTGTCTATAAACCTCCTGTAATTACTCCTGAGGTTTTTCCTGTTCCTGGTGCTATTTTTGATGTGATTGCTAAGGAATGGTCTAAGCCTGGTACTTCTTTTGTTCCTTCTTAAAGATTTAAAAAGTTGTATCCTTTGCCAGTAGCTAAGTTAGAGTTTTGGGAAAAAGTCCCTAAGGTTGATGGGGCTATTTCTACTCTTGCTAAGCGTACTACTATTCCTATGGAAGATAGTACCTCTTTTAAGGATCCTTTAGATAGGAAAATGGAATCTTATCTAAGGAAAGCTTATTTACATTCTGGCTATATTCTCAGACCTGCCATTTCTATGGCTGATGTTGCGGCTGCATCAACTTTTTAGTTGGATAGCTCAGGAAAAAGATTTTACAGGATGCGTATATCTTCACATTCTGATTCATCCAGACCACTATCGGTTTCTGAGTTTCTCTTTTCTAGACAAGCATTACCAATGTGTTGCTCTTCCATTTGGCCTAGCAACAGCTAAAAGAAT
Source organism: Bombina bombina (assembly GCF_027579735.1). NCBI lineage: Eukaryota > Metazoa > Chordata > Amphibia > Anura > Bombinatoridae > Bombina > Bombina bombina. Next base: position 759,357,492 of record NC_069503.1, read on the forward strand.
CTTTTCAAAGGTTCTTGGTGCCCTTCTATCTGTAATCAGAGAGAAGGATATTGCAGTGTTTCCTTATTTGGACGATATCTTTGTACTTGCTCAATCTTTTCATTTAGCAGAATCTCACACATATCAACTGGTGTTGTTTTTTCAAAAACATGGTTGGAGGATCGATTTACCAAAGAGTTTCTTGTCTCCTCGGACAAGGGTCACTTTTTAGGTTTCCAGATAGATTCAGTGTCCATGACTCTGTCTTTAACAGACAAGAGACGAATGAAATTGGTTTCTGCCTGTAGAAACCTTCAGTTTTGATCATTCCCTTCAGTGGCTATGTGCATGGAAATTTTAGGTCTCATGACTGCAGCATCGGACGCGATCCCCTTTGCTCATTTTCATATGCGACCTCTGCAGCTTTGCATGCTGAATCAATGGTGCAGGGATTATACTTGGATATCACAATTGATATACTTAATTCCCAACATTCAACTCTCTCTGTCCTGGTGGTTGGACCATCATCGGATTATTCAAGGGGCCTCTTTTGTTCATCCTTCCTGGACTGTGATTTTGATAAATGCAAGTCTCACAGGTTGGGGAGCTGTCTGGGGGTCTCTGACAGCACAAGGAGTTTGGAATCCTCAAGAGGCGAGGTTACCAATCAATATTTTAGAACTCGGTGCTATTTTCATGGCTCTTCAGGCTTGGCCTCTATTAAAGAGAGTATCATTCATTCGTTTACAGACAGACAATATCACAACTGTGGCATATGTCAATCATCAGGGTGGGACTTGCAGTCCTTTAGCGATGAAAGAAGTATCTTGGATACTTTCTTGGGCAGAATCCAACTCCTGTCTAACTTCTGCGATACATATCCCAGGTGTAAACAACTGGGAAGCGGATTATCTCGTCAGTCTTTACATCCAGATGTATTTTGTCAGATTGTACAGATGTGGGGTCTTCCCAAAATAGATCTGAAGGCTTCCCATCTAAACAAGAAGCTTCCCAGGTACCTTTCCAGGTCCAGGGATCCTCAGGCAGAGATGGTGGATGCGTTAGTAGTTCCTTGGTTTTACCAACCTGCTTACATTTTTCCGCCTCTAGTTCTTCTTCCAAGGGTGATCTCCAAGATCTTAATGGAACAATTGCATGTGTTTCTGATGCATGGCCTCACAGGTTTTGGTATGCATATCTTGTCTGGATGTCCAGTTGCCAACCTTGGCCACTTCCTTTAAGGCCAGACCTTCTGTCTCTCTTTTTCCATCAGGATCTCAAATAGCTAAATTTGAAGGAATGGAATTTGAACGCTTAGTGCTTAGTCATAGAGCTTTCTCTGACTCAGTGATTAATACTATACTACAGGCTCGTAAGTCTGTTTCAAGGAAGATTTATTATCGGGTTTGGAAAACCTATATTTCATGGTGTTCTTCTCATAAATTCTCTTGGCATTCTTTTAGAATTCCTAGAGTTTCTTCAGGTTGGTTTGGATAAAGGTTTGTCTGCAAGTACTTTGAAGGGACAAATCTCTGCTCTTTCTGTTTTATTTCATAGAAAGATTGATAAGCTTCCTGATATTCATTGTTTTGTTCAGGCTTTGGTTTGTATCAAGCCTGTTGTTCAATCAATCTCTCCTCCTTGGAGTCTTAATTTGGTTTTGAAGGCTTTGCAGGCTCCTCCTTTTGATCCTATGCATTCTTTGGAAATTAAACTACTTTCTTGGAAAGTGTTATTCCTTTTGGCTATCTCTTCAGCTAGAAGAGTTTCTGAATTGTCTGCTCTTTGTTGTGAGTTTCCTTTTCTGATTTTCCATCAGGATAAGGCTGTTTTGCGGACTTCGTTTAAATTTCTTCCTAAGGTTGTGAATTCTAACAACAGTAGTAGGGAAATTGTTGTTCCTTCCTTGTGTCCTAATCCTAAGAATACTCTTGAAAGATCTTTATATTCTTTGGATGTTGTAAGAGCTTTGAAATATTATGTCAAAGCTACTAAAGATTTCAGGAAGACGTCTAGTCTATTTGTTGTCTTTTCTGGTCCTAGGAAAGGGCAGAAAGTCTCTGCCATTTCTTTGGCATCTTGGTTAAAGCTTTTGATTCACAAGGCTTATTTGGAGGTGGGTCAGTCTCCACCTCAGAGAATTACAGCTCATTCTACCAGATCAGTCGCCACTTCTTGGGCTTTTAAGAATGAAGCTTCGGTTGATCAGATTTGCAAAGCAGCAACTTGGTCTTCTTTGCATACATTTACTAAATTTTACCATTTTGATGTATTTGCTTCTTCTGAAGCAGTCTTTGGTAGAAAAGTTCTTCAGGCAGCTGTCTCAGTTTGATTCTTCTGCTTATGATTTAAGTTTTTTTCTTGAAAATTTTCAGAAACATTATTTTGTTTGGATTTCATTTTCTCAGCGAAAATAGCCGTTGTTATTTTATCCCTCCCTCTCTAGTGACTCTTCTGTGGTCTTCCACATCTTGGTTATTTCTATCCCATACGTCACTAGCTCATGGACTCTTGCCAATTACATGAAAGAAAACCTAATTTATGTAAGAACTTACCTGATTAATTCCTTTCTTTCATATTGGCAAGAGTCCATGAGGCCCACCCTTTTTATGGTGGTTATGATTTTTGTATAAAAACACAATTATTTTTCCAGTTCCTCTTTTTGTATTCTTTTTTTACTCCTTATTTTATCACCCCACTACTTGGCTATTCGTTAAACTGAATTGTGGGTGTGGTGAGGGGTGTATTTATAATCATTTTGAGGTTTGGGAAACTTTGCCCCTCCTGGTAAGATTGTATATCCCATACGTCACTAGCTCATGGACTCTTGCCAATATGATTTTTGTATAGAAGCACAATTATTTTTCCAGTTCCTCTTTTTGTATTCTTTTTTACTCCTTATTTTATCACCCCACTATTTGTCTATTCTTTAAACTGAATTGTGGGTGTGGTGAGTGGTGTATTTATAGGCATTTTGAGATTTCGGAAACTTTGCCCCTCCTGGTAGGATTGTATATCCCATACGTCACTAGCTCATGGACTCTTGCCAATATGAAAGAAATTAATTTATCAGGTAAGTTCTTACATAAATTATGTTTTTTTTTTCCTTTTCTTAATGACTTCTATTATCAAATTTGCTTAATTCTCTTGATATATTTTTATTAAACAGCAGTGTGGTACTTAGAACTAGCTGAACACATAGGGCAAGAAGCACATATGTGCAATCACCAGCTAGCTCCCATCAATGCATTTTTTAACATTGTGTGCTCTATCATCTGAACCATGATAGTTTATTTTTGACTTCACTGTCCATTTAAAAAGAAATTTAATTTAAAAATAGTCTAATATGCATGTAAAAGATCAGCCATTAAACTTGCTAAATATTCCTTTGCATTAAAAAGTTTAGGTTTCACCTGTTTTAATTGATATTTAAACTAACATTACTTGCATGTTTGTGCACCGCTCCTCCCCAGATATAAATTGCCCACTGGTTATTAAGAACCGTTTCTTCAGCTATGTAGTTTTATTCATGACAGACAACTCCGTTAATGAAAAATAAAAAGATGTGAAATACATTTAAAAGAAGCATCACACTAAAAAAAAGTTTTAATCTCCCTTTAAGATGTCCTTTCAATTTAAGGTTACAACATGCAGTTTATTTTGTTCTATATCTTGTAGTTAAAAATGTGTTTATTATAATATTTAGGACCAGATATAAACAAATGTGAGTGTCACTGTTCTGGAATTCAGGAGGTCATTTAATAGTAATATGAAATGTAGAAACCAATAGGTTGGACAGAAAAGAAAATTACAATTTAACAGGTCTTAAACAATAAAATATAAATGGCGAAGACTTGCTAGGCAATAAAAAAAATAAAAAAAAATTCATCTGAATTAAATAGAAAGGGTTAAGTATCTCAAAGACTGCATAAACCTTTGTTAAATGAGGGCTTAAGACTAAAATCTGTTCAATACCGTTAACCAAATAAATAAAAACGATAAGGGAATTAAAGAGGAAAAAAAATCTATAGGAGTGTTTTAAAGCAGCTGATGCATAGTGCAGTTTTCCAATTCTTTTTGCTATCATCTGATGCATGGTAATCAAATGTACACTTACATACAGCTACACTTAGGATTATATATTTTGGCAAGCAATTATCTTTTTTGCATACAATTTGTTTGTGCTTTGGAAGGACAAACATGCCAATATATTGTATTAGTGAGGAATTCTCACATACTCAAACCCCTCAAAAATCTTTCATTAATTCTTATAGAGCATACAATTTTGAACAACTTTCCAATGTATTTCTATTATAAAATGTGCTTGGTTCACTTTGTAGAAGGAGCAGCAATGCATTACTGGGAGCTAGCTGAGCACATTGGGCCCAATAATCTAAAGTTCTCTGGGCTGGTGAGATTATTAAAGAATGCTTGCCAGTCCTTCTATTTCCAGGGTGGAACGATTTTTCTATGAAAAGTGCACAATAAAACTCATATTTTAAACATCATACAAAACAAATAATTGAACCATTCACACAAAAATACACATGATAAGGTGCATTAAAAATCGTAGCGAAATTGTTCACCAAAAATCTTATTTTATCAAAAACATTAACCTTGTATGTAAATTACACAGGAATAAATCATATTAACTAGGCACAGCATAAGTCGTAATTTATTTACAAAATACAAAGTGTTGCTGTTTTATAGTAAAATGAGCTGAACATGGGTGTTCCATGGGCGTATATGAAATTGTGTCTCTAATCCCAGCATAATTCTGTAAAGATTTTTGCACTACAGGTTTTACATTTTTTTCTCACCAACTATAGGTGGCATAGCTTTTCTCAAAACACTGAAAATACCCTAATAGACAAACACATGCATACGAAAATATAGGCGGATGTAAGATACTATACGCAGAAAGCAGTGTAATGTGATTTATATCGGCTGCAGGATTTAATATTTTGCTCTACAGTGCGAAGTGTCTCTTTCCAGAAAGCTCCATTGCTTTCAAAAGGAGACATCTCGCCACTTGCAGAAAATGCCCCTTTATTTACGATAATTCCACCGGAGCAGCCCCTGCGAGGGTTTGTGAGAAAAAAACACCTTTGAAATTGCAAGGTTTAGATCATCGGGCCCAGTGAATGAGCCAATCAAATGAGGCATGTATGTGCAGCCACCAATCAGCAGTTAGGTCCTAGTAGTGCATTGCTGCTCTTGAGTCTACAAGGAATTCTTTTCAACAAAGGAAACCAAGAGACTGAAAAAAAATAGATACTATAAGTAAATTAGAAAGTTGTACTTCATGTGTCCTTAATTTTTTTCCCCCCTGTAATAGTGCGGGGCTAGTTGAAAGTGACGAGATGCTCTATTACAGTATGCCACACTCCAAGAGACATTAGGCTATAGTGCAGTCTTGCGTTCTATTTAACCCCTTCAACTGAAAACAGACAATTTACAGCTGTCATTAAGGGGTTAAAGAGCATGCTCTATCTGAATCATGAATCATTTTCACTTTAATGTCCCTTTAATAACATAAAGCTACTTGTATCAGTTACTGTTCCATCCAGGTAACATTGCAGTTGCTGTTAGCGCCCATACAACCTATATTGTATTACTATATTTACTGGATTTATATAAAGGTTTGAGTAAAGGAGCTATGGACATGGCCAGATTGGGAATAAAAAGCAGCCCTTGAAGCCCTATTTTCTGTTGAGCTTGCAGGATGCACAAGCCCCATTTTTCTTAAGGGGATTACTGAGATACTATTACAAGCAAATAGAATCAGGGAAACCTCCTTGTGTCCTGGCAAGCTTGGTTATGGAGTGTAGCTTTGACTCAGTTTGAAACAGTATTTATGCTTGTTAAAGGGACATGCAACTAAAATAATTTTCTTACTGCAGCTTTGTCCCTTTAGGCATAAACATTTCATGGATGTAAAAATAAATTTTGGTCAAATTGATTGTGACAAAAAACAAGCATACTATGGGGGTCATTTGGAATTTACTTGCTATATAGTGTTTTTGTTACAAGCCAGCAGTATTACAAAAGAGAGGTTTTTATTTTATATATATATATTTTAATGTGGTCAGGATTGTGAAATACCAAAGTGAAGCTTACATATTTATTGGCTGACACGGGCATCAATCAACTGACAAGGACATTGCTGGATCACTGTTGTACACTATAAAACTTTTAATTGAATGCCTTTCCCACCTGCATAAAAGCCATTCCAACCTTTATGGTACAGTTTTTAACAAATTAACTACATTTTTGTGTTGCATGCAGTGCCATAACTACAGGATTCTCAGAGGTCTCAAATGACACTGGGCCCGCACTTCTAGGTTCATGGGAGTGCTGGTGCTGTCACTACGTACGCACTTGGTGACATCACAAAGGGGCTGAACCAAGATGTACCAGTAGCTACAAGGGAGCTGGAAGGGAGGGGTAGATTCTTAGCAGCTACAAACCTCCAAGACCCCTCATCTGAAAGATACTTTCCTGGACTTTCAATTGGTGGTGGTCTTGGAGTGGTAGCACAGGGATGATCTTGTATGTCTAGAGACCCTTTAATAAAATTAATTTTTTAGTAGACAAGTCCATGAGGCCTATTTATCAAATGTCTGTCGGACCTGATCCGACAGTGCGGATCAGGTCCGACAGACCTTGCGGAATGCGTATTCAGCATTGGAACGCCACCCCCTGCAGACTCGCGGCCAATCGGCCACCAGCAGGGGGGGTGTCAATCGACCCGATCGTACTTGTTCGGGTTGAATTGTGGCGATCTCTGTCCGCCTGCTCAGAGCAGATGGACAGCGTTATGGAGCAACGGTCTTTAGACCATTCGGAGCTTGATAAATAGGCCTCATAGTCTTAAAAAATATATGAATCTTGTCTGCATAGTCAGGTGATCACTGTGGTAACATTGAACACTTTGCAAGAAAGCCTGCATGGGCCCCTATTTCACATGTGGCTACCCTTGATGCAAATTTAGTAAGGTGATCACAGTAACAGCAGTGGTCACTGGGCTATTTTCAATATTATTTACTAAAATCTGCGCAAAAATTATACATTTTTTATAAATATAATTATGGCATATTTGACTTACAATAGGGTTTAAATGTAGATGGCAAAAAAAGCTCAAAATTGGCTCAGCTTAGAAGCTTAGATGTTAAAGTGTTAAGCAAGACCTAGACATGAGGACTGGCAAAACTTAATATCAAACCTAAATCATCTCATCTTCTTTAGTCTTATAAAGGCAGTTTAGACATGTTAGGGATTACTTTAATATTTTTTAAAGACTGTATGAAATATGTAAACCAAAAAAAAGGTTTAATTTTTTCTTTATTAACATTTTATAAATGATAAAGTCGTCTAAATTAACCCCTGAGCTCCAAACCTACATCCTCTCATCTTCTTTAGTCTTATTAAGACAATTTAGTCATGTTTGTAGGGATTACTTTAATATTTTTTAAAGCCTGTATGAAATATGTAATCAGTATTAACATCCTCTAAATGAATCACTAAGCGTACGTACCCTGTAAGTTGCTGGTGTTTTAATGGGGCTTGTGTTTTTGATAGCATACCAGCAGCGAGACCACACTATAACAGGAGACCTGCAGGAGGTAGGTAGGTTGTAATGGTGCAGTCTTGTATTGTTGAAATCTTGGTTTGCTGATACGGTTTCTAAATCCAGGCTTTTGTCTCATTCTTTTCAGGGAAAGATGTTATTTGGTTCTAATTTGGATTGGATTATTTCTAATGTAACTGAAGGTAAAGTGGCTTTTCTTCCTCTGGACAACAAGTCCAAAGGTAAAGTTAAAGCTTCTAATAGTTTTTGTCCTTTTCGTCAGAACCGGGCAAAGAAATCTGATTCCTTTACTCAGAAACAAATCTCCTCTGGTTCCGCCTGGAAGCTAAGTTCTAACTGGTACAAATTTAAGCAGTCTAAGAATATGCCATCCAAGTCTGCATGAATGTGCGGCCCCTGATCCAGAGGCTCTGCTAAGGGGCAAGTTAAACCTTTTTCAAGAAATTGGTTTCAGTCAGATTAGGATCCTGTCTTCTAAATGTAGTCTCTCAGGGTTATCAAATAGGTTTTGGACAAGGCCTCCTTCTTCTGTTCAATGTTTAGAGATTTCCAGTAAAGGCTCACGCCTTTTTCAGTCAGTTTTAGATCTAGAATCTATGGGAGTGATTGTTTCTGTTCCATTGTTGGAACAGGAAATGGGGTTTTATTCCAACCTCTTCATTGTTTCTATGAAGGAGGGATCTTCCAGACCAGTTCTCGATCTAAAGGCTCTGAACAAATTTCTCAGAGTTCCTACTTAAAAATTTAAACTATTCAAACTATTCTGCCTTTTGTTCAGCAAGGTTAGTTTATGCCCACAATAGATTTAAAGGATGCTAATTTCATGTTCCAATTCACAGGGAACATTATTAGTTTCTAAGGTTTGACTTTCTAGACAAGAACTTTGTTTGTTGCTCTACCATTTTGTCTGGCTACGGTTCCCAAAATATTCTCAAAGGTTCTGGGTACCCTTTTGACTGGGATGAGAGCTCAGGGTATTGAGGTATTTCCCTACCTTGATGATATCTTGGTTCAAGTTCCATTTATTATTTTAGCAGAATTTTACACCAGCAGACTGTTGTTTTTCCTTCAACAACATGGTTGGAAAATCAATTTTCCAGAGCGTTCGCTGGTTACTCAGACAAAGGTTATTTTTCTGGGGGTTCAGATATATTCAGTTTCCATGAGGCTTTTTTTGACAGATCAAAGAAGGGTTGAAGCAATTGTCTGCTTGTCTAAACCTGCAGTCTCTCTCTTTTCCATCAGTGGCTCTCTGTATGAAGGTTTTATGTCTCTTGATTGCGGCTTTGGGTGCTATTTCATTAGCTTGTTTCCACATGAGGCCTCTTCAGCATTGTATGCTTTGCCAATAGTACATAGATCATACTCAGCTATCTCAAATAATTCATCTAGATTTCAGAACAAGTAAGTTTGTGTCTTGGTGGCTAGATCATCAGCTTTTTATGAAGAGAGCGTCCTTTGTTCATCCTATTTGCTCTGTGATCACTACAGATGCAAGTCTTTCAGGTTGGATGGGCCATCTGGGGGTCTCAGAGAGCAAAATGACTTTGATATCCTCAGGAGGCGAGGTTACCTATAAGTGTTCTAGCACTCTGTGCAATTTTTAGAGCCCTTCATAGTTGGCCTCTGTTGAAAAAGGAGTTTTTTTCTCAGTTTTCAGACAGACAATGTTACAGCAGTGGCCTATGTCAATTATCAGTGGGAACTCTGTTCCCTAGCCATGATGGAAGTATCTCGTATTCTTTCCTGGGCAGAAGTCAATTGCTGTTACTTTTTATATTCAAGGAGCGGACATTTGGAAAGCGGATTTTCTCATTTGTAAGTCTCTATATCTAGGAGAATGGTCTCTCTACCCAGATGTTTTCAATCAGATAATGAATCTTTGGGACCTCCCAGTGATAGATCTAATAGCTTCTCCGTTGAACCACAAACTTCCCAGGTGTTGTGCAATATCCAAGTGTTTGTGGATACTCTAGTGTCTCAATGGTCATTTCAACTAGCCTATGTATTTCCTCCTCTGGTTCTGCTTCCCAGAATGATTACAAGGATTGGGCACAAGGAGGCATCACTAATTCTGATTGCTGAAGCTTGGTCTTGCACAAGAAGACATCAATAATTCTGATTGCTCAAGCTTGGTCTTGCAGAGTTAGTATGCAGATCTGGTTCAGATATCCAGTTGTCCTCCTTGACCACTTCCTTTGCTGTCCAGACTTCTGTCTCAAGGTCTGTTTTTCCAACTAGATCTCATGTTTCTAAACTTTATGGCATGTAGATTGAACGGTTCGTTCTTAGGCAGAGAGGGTTTTCGGATTCTGTTATTAAGACTCTTATACAGGCTCATAAGCCTATGACCAGGAAGATTTATCATATGGTCTGGTGGGCCTTTATTTCTTGGTGTGTGGATCATGGTTTTTCCTCGCATTCCTTTAGAATCTCTAGGATTTTGCAGTTTTTGCAGGATGGTTTGCATAACCGTTTATCCACCAGTTCTTTGAAGGGTCAGAATTTTGCTCTTTTGGTTTTGTTCCACAAGAAGATTGCTAATCTTACTGATATTCATGGTTTTGTTCAGGCTTTAGCCAGAATTAAACCTATGATTAAACCAATTTCTCCTCCTTTGAATTTAAATTTGGTTTTGAAGATTTTGCAGGCTTCTCCATTTGAGCCTATGCATAAAGTGGATATCAAGCTTCTTGTTGCAATCTTCTGCTAGAAGAGTCTCTGATTTGTCTGCTCTTTCATGTTATCCTCCTTATCTCATTTTTATCAGGATAAGGCAGTTTTACAGACCAAATTTGACTTCTTACTGAAGGTTGTGTCTTCAGACAATTTAATTTGGGAAATTGTTGAACCTTCTTTGTGTCCTAATCCCAATAATTCCTAATACATTAAATGTTCACAGGGCATTGAAGTATTATGTTAATGCTACTAAGGATTTCAGACAAACATTTAGTTTGTTTGTTCATTTTTCTGGCTGTAGGAAAGGGCAGAAACGTTCTGTTGTTTCTTTGGCTTCTTAGTTGAAACTTTTGATCCATGAGGCTTACTTGGAGGCAGGTCAGCCTCCACTTAAACAGAATACTGCTCATTCTACCCTGTCAGTTGCCACTTCTTGAGCTTTTAAGAATGAAGCTTCAGTTGACCAAATTTGCAAGGCAGCTTCTTGGTCTTCTTTGCATACTTTCACTAAATTCCACCATTTTGATGATTTTTCTTCTGATGAGGCAGCCTTTGGTAGGAAAGTCCTTCAGGCAGTTAATTTTATTTTTGCCTGATGGTTAGTTTTAAGTGCATTTATTTTTTTTATCTATCTGTATGTGTGTGTGTATGTATATGTATGTGTATATATATATATATATATATATATATATATATGTGTATATATATATATATATATATATATATATATATATATTTATTTATACACACACACACATGTGCCTCTGTTTCTCTCTCTCACACATACACACACTCACACTTTGGAGCCCTTCCCAGTTAAATAACCTATACACTTGGAAGATTCCCTGTTAAATACCTATAACCTTGGAAGATAATTTTTAATCAATTTGAATATTTTATAATATGTTTTACTATGTATTTAATGTAAATATTTTACATTCCAATGTTCTTTACTTAGAAGAAAAATGTTGTATTATTTTTAAATATATATATATACATACATGTTTACTATGTACAGACATATATATATTAAAAAATCATCACACACTATATACATAGAAATAAATATTTTAAAATAAAAAGAACATTTTTTTTCTATGTGAAGAACATAAGAATGTACAATATTCATAACTACCTTCGGCATTAGCACAGTTGATCTAACGCAGTGTCGGGTTAGCATGCAGGCAATAAGTGCTATTTTTTTAAAGCACTCTCCATTAAAGTCTTTGGGGAGAAGAAGTTAATGTGGTTGTGATATCGGAACTCCTGAAGTTATTGCGCATTGGGTTTTCCTTGCACTCTAACTTTTTACTTTTTAACTTTTAATACGTGCTCTAACCTGCCCTTGTTAAAAGTTTATTTTGAGAGCGCTAGCAAAAAGATCCGATAGCGTGCCACTTGTAATCTGGCTCTAAAGACATACTATGTATCTCCTTCTAATAATGTGAGCAGCCATTTTGGAACCTAGGTTACACTGCAGAGTTGCACATGTGCAAACACTTTTGCACTGGAATGTAGTGAAAGATAGATTTCAACATGGGGACACCCATGACTAGAGAAAGAGGTGGGAAATAACCTCAATACTATACTTATAACATATATTTACTGCTTAACAGTGGCATCACTAGGGGGGTGTGGGGGGTGCGGGCCGCACCTGGGTGACACCCTCCTGGGGTGACACCAAAAATTTTTTTTATTTTTTTTATTTTTTTTATTTTATTGAAATTCAAAGAAATACAATGTTGAGATGCATAGATTATTTTATTAGAGGCTCGCATTTGTGAACATTAGTGGGACTGGGGAAGTTGTAGACACACCATTTTTTTGCCCCTTGAGCCAGTGCTGCAATTTCAACAAATAGTTTTCCCAATCAAAGAACAACGAGATCAATAAAGATACTAGTAAGAGGCACCTAGAAACAATTTGAAAGGATAAAGGCACAAGTGAATAGTACCAGACAAAATAAAAATGATAGAGGACTGTGTAAAGATGTATCAAAATCACACAATAAAAGCAAGAGTACTTATAATTGTAATTGTAAATGTACAGACTTAATAGTCCAGTAAGTTACAATCACTGTTTGTAATGGTTCAGCTCCCAGATCTCACGATAGTAGAATATTTAAAAATGTATTGTGATAGTTAAAAAAAAAAATGTATTGTGATAGTTAAAACTTTTTTTTTAACTATCACAATTTTTTTTTAAATATTCTCAACTCTTCATATGCTGATTTACTACTTTTTGTGATTTTACAATTTGAATTTATCCTGGACTATTGGCATCACCTGAGGGTTATTTGCACCCCTCCTGGCCTATCTATACCTATCTGGCCTGCACAGATTCACTATCCTATTGGTTTTTCTGGACTCCCTGGTGAGACGAGGATTCTTGCTGACGATATCTCCATTTGGTCTGCCGGACGACTAGTGGTTCCGGATTTCTTGTACTGCACATCAGTGCTTTACACTCTGTGAGTAAGATTCTTCTGTTTGTGTGTGCTTTTTCTAAAGGCTATATTGAATTGCACTATGTGGCGCCCTCCATTTTTCCTTTTATAAATAGTTTTCCCGGCTGCTTTTGCTTGTTTGTACTTTTCTCCTCCCCTGCCCAATTTCACTATGAATGTTGTGGGTGTGCCGTGGGGCTTGCAAAGTTGCGCTGCTAGTCTAAACCTGCCTGCCTATCTGTGCTCACTGCTCAGTGACATGCGGCCCAGGGCTGTGCACTGACAGACTTGGAACAGAGTCAGAGAGCAGAATTTTCATAGTTTGTGCGCCTAAACCTTTTCTTTAGTGATTTATTTTAGAGTGCTCTGTTTATCTTTCATTTGATGTTCTGCTGAGCCAGGGAGCAGCTCTAGGCATGAGCTTCATAATTAATGCAGTGCAGTTTACATATTTTGTATGTGTGTGTCTGAGTTTTTGTGTGTCTCAGTGTTTTTGTGTGTGTGTTTTTGTGTGTGTGTCTGAGTGTGTTTCCGAATGTTTGTGTGTGCATCTGAGTATGTTTTTAAGTGTGTCTGAGTGTTTGTATGTGTGTTTGCCTGTGTTTTTGTGTGTGTCTGCTTCCTGGGGGGGTGACACCAAGACTTACCGCACCGGATGACACCAACCCTAGTGACGCCACTGCTGCTTAATGTCCTTTAAAATGAAGATAAATAGATTTATCCTTTTTCCAGTTAAAATATTTTTAGATATCTGAACCATACTCTTTTATCTGCATTTTATACATCTGATGCGTTCACTGCCCCTTTAAAACTATGGTCCAATTTTGTATAAAGATTTTGTGGATTTAAATGATAAAACAACATTTCAGTCCTCACTTTTGCTGCAGTGTCTGTTTGTTGCTTTATATTCAAGCCATCATTAATACAATTGAGAATTACTTGTTCAGCTTCAATCCAAAATTTAGGAAATAAATATACACTTTATTTTTTTTTACTATGCACAAGCTGCAGCTTATTAGAAACATTATTTAGGCAGTTATCTTTATGTTCCACAGAACTCTTTAATAATTAAAACAACTATTATTTCAGGTTTGTGATTTTACCAATTCAGTCTGTCATTAAAGTATATACAGTATTACATACAGGTACAATATCCAGAATTGCAAAATCCAAACTTACTCTGAAATCCAAAATGTTTTGTTAATATAATAAGAAAAAAAAAGAAAAAAAAAATACGGTTTTTGCACTGCCTGTAAGTCTTCTCTGCTTGTGCCTTTGGTTTGATTTTTTTTAATCTAAAATGCAAATAATAAATGTAATAGTCTATACCCGGATATCAGTCTTTACCCATAACATCGCGATATCCTAAGTCCTGAAGTTAGCGTGCCTGACTCTTTCATTCACTCACTAACTTTTTACTTTCAATTTGTAATACCAGCGCTAACCCAATAGCACAAATTTTGTTTAAGCGCAGTTAGTGATTATGGGCGTTAAAAAAATTAGCGTGCCACTTGTAATCTAGCCCTATGTCAGCAGTGGTTGCAACAATGTTTATAGCAATGTTATACATTGTTGCAAACCTCACTACCATGGAGTGCTAAAAACACCTGCTCTCTCCTGAAACTACCTTCTTTTAATATTGACTTTACTGTCCCTTTTCACAGTATTGGTCATACTTTTTGCTTAAAGGGATATTAAAGTGATTGTAAATCCTAGTGTTTCAAAAAGACTAGGATTTACCAGCGCTAAAAATCAATGCAACCTTAAAATTTCCTTTTCTTTGCCACTGTCTTTCTGCTAAACTAAGTGGCTCTGCCCCCCGCACGGCAATGCTAATTTTTACATAGAGGTGACGTTAACACTTTTTAGCCAATAGTAATGCTAGCATACAGCACAAAAATGCTAGGATTTACCATCACTTTATATTCAAATGTTATTAATCAAATATTTGATTACAATTAGAGATATTCTTGTGAACAGGTAAGATCATGTTTGAAATTAATTTCTAGCTAGTGGCATACCTAGCATTAACATATATAGTTGTGGCCTAATACTTGATATCTTGCACATAGGAAAAGGAGATAAAGAGGTGTGTCCTTGTTTTCAAGGCAATGCAACTGTGCTAAAAAAAAAGTTTAAAAACTTTTAAAACATTAATTTTGCATGCAGGTATTTTCCAGTTAGAGGAACAGTATGCACAATTTTTCATATAATTGCATGTAGTAGACACTACTATAAAGAAAAAGAATAGGGACAGACACTGATCTAATAATACAGTATACAACCTTGTAAAACTTAGAAGCTCCCAGTTTAGCACTGTTGATGAGGTAAGGCTGGGATACTCAGTGAAAGGGGCTTGGGAACCAAGAAGAGAAGAACCCCCCCCCCTTTCCCTGCATATTAAAAGACAGATTAAACAAATAGAAGCCAGCAGTAGTCTGTAAACAAGTGTATATATCTGACACTTTGGGGCTTAGTTAGGAGTCTAAAAATCAGCACAATGTTATTAAAAAATAAGCAAAACTGTACGTTGTTACAAAAACACTCACAGATGAGTTATATAAATGGATCCTCTACAAAACATTTATGCAAAGAAAAATCTGGTGTACAATGTCCCTTTAAGTACTTAATAGGACAGTGAACTGTGAAACGTTTTTTTTTTTTCCATTAATGTATTTCCAATGACTGGTTATACCAACTGTATAACATTTATCAGAAATGGCTTATTTAGGTGTATTTGTGTGTATGAAATAGCTGGGGCGCGATCCGATATACGGCGTCGGTTTCGGCGCAAGCGAGGGAACCCGCACCAACCGGAATTTCACCTCGCACATCGGGGTATTACATATACCCTCGCCGGCAGTTCCTAAAGTGCCGTAAGTCGGATAAACTAGCGATGTCCATAAATAAGCGTAACTACAAATTTCTGGAGTCGCTAGTGACTTATGGCACTTTAGAAACTGCCGGCGCCTAAGAAAAGTAACACATTTTTAAATCTCCCGTAACTGTATAACACGCCTCCCAAAAATAAGATCGACACGTATACCCCTATATTCGCAATCCCCCCTCTCACTTCTAATAATAAATGTATTAACCCCTAGACCGACAACCCCACACAACGCAATAAGCCTAATTATTAACCCCTAAACTGCCATAGCCCACACTGCAATAAACCTATTCTAGTATTAACCCCTAAACCGCCATAGTCTACATAGCCTATTAAATCTATTAACCCCTAATCTGCCGCCGCCAACGTCGCCGCCACTATAATAAAGTTATTAACCCCTAAACCTAAGTCTAACCCTAACACCCCCTATCTTAATTATTATTTAAATAAATCTAAATAATATTACTATTATTAACTAAATTATTCCTATTTAAAACTAAATACTTACCTATAAAATAAACCCTAAGATAGCTACAATATAATTAATAATTACATTGTAGCTATTTTAGGATTTATTTTTATTTTACAGGCAACTTTGTATTTATTTTAACTAGGTACAATAGCTATTAAATAGTTAATAACTAGGTACAATAGTTATTAAATAGTTAATAACTATTTAATAGCTACCTAGTTAAAATAATTACAAAATTACCTGTAAAATAAATCCTAACCTAAGTTACAAATATACCTAACACTATACTATTATTCAATTAATTAAATAAATTAACTACAATTAGCTAAAATTAAATACAATTAAATTAAATAAACTATAGTACAAAAACAAACATACACTAAATTATAGAAATTTTTTTTTTACAAGAAGTTTAAACTAATTACACCTAATCTAAGCCCCCTAATAAAATAAAAAAGCCCCCAAAAATAATAAAATGCCCTACCCTATACTAAATTACAAATAGCCCTTAAAAGGGCCTTTTGCGGGGCATTGCCCCAAAGTAATCAGCTCTTTTACCTGTAAAAAAAATTACAATACCCCCCCAACATTACAACCCACCACCCACACACCCCTACTCTAAAACCCACTCAATCCCCCCTTAACAAAACCTAACACTACCCCATTGAAGATCACCCTACCTTGAGCTGTCTTCACCCAGCCGGGCACAAGTGGTCATCCTATCCGGGCAGAAGTCTTCATCCGATGGGGCAGAAGAGGACATCCAGACCGGCAGAAGTCTTCATCCTATCCGGGCAGAAGAGGACATCCGGACCGGCAGAAGGCTTCATCCAAGCGGCATCTTCTATCTTCTTCCATCCGACGAGGAGCGACTCCATTTTGAAGACATCCGGCGCGGAGCATCCTTCCAGCACGACGACTACTCGATGAATGACGGTTCCTTTAAATGACGTCATCCAAGATGGCGTCCCTCGAATTCCGATTGGCTGATAGGATTCTATCAGCCAATCGGAATTAAGGTAGAAAAAATCTGATTGGTTGATTTAATCAGCCAATCAGATTGAAGTTCAATCCGATTGGCTGATTGGACCAGCCAATAGAATTGACCTCGCATTCTATTGGCTGATCCAATAGGGTTTATTTTTTAGGTAAGTATTTAGTTTTAAATAGGAATACTTTAGTTATTAATAGTAATATTATTTAGATTTATTTAAATAATAATTAAGTTAGGGGGGTGTTAGGGTTAGACTTAGGTTTAGGGGTTAATAACTTTATTATAGTGGCGGCGACGTTGGCAGCGGCAGATTAGGGGTTAATAGATTTAACAGGCTATGTGGGCTATGGCGGTTTAGGGGTTAATAATAGAATAGGTTTATTGCGGTGTGGGCTATGGCGGTTTAGGGGTTAATACACTTTATTAGTTATTGCGGTGGGGGATTGCGGTTGACAGGTAGATAGACATTGTGCATGCGTTAGGTTTTTTTTGCAGGCATTTTAGGGAGTTATGGTGCTCCCATACTCAGCGCAAGGCCTGCTACGGCTGCATTTTATGGCGAGGTGAAAATGGAGTAAGATTTCTCCATTTTTGCCACGTAAGGCCTTGCGCTGGATATTGGATACCGACTTACGACACGGTCCCACGAGTGAAATATACGTGCTGCATTTAGATGCAGCGCTGTATACAGGATACCAAAAATGTGCAAAAACCGGCGTCGCCGGCTTTTGCGGGCAACGCTGCATATCGGATTGGGCCCCTGGTTTTGTTCTTTGAAACCACAACCCATTAAAATGGCTTGAACTTGCAGGTGAAATCAGAACTTGTGATTTTATCACCTTCTGTACACACACATGCTTCTTTATCTTCTGTCTGTATGCTAAAGCACAATACTTAGAGGGAACAATAGAAAATTAACATGTTATTACTTATCTCTCCTACACCCCACTGGGAATGTAATTTATTCTGCTGGCTGTGTTTACATAGCTTGCAATTAGACTAAACTTAAAGGACCTGTCAATAGTTCTAAAATGCAAAATGCAAATATCAGTACTGGGGACATGAAATGAATCTGCATCATAAAATTTATATTAGTAAATGTAAAATTTTTAGAAAATGTACTTTTTTCTACCGGCATGTTCAATTACGGCGCCGCATCTCTACCGCCCCTGTCCTCAGGAGCATGTGCATGTGTGTGATGGATAGGTTTTACCTCCAAATCAGAGCAGTGGTAATTACAATATTTGGTATCCTTGTGCGCATGTGTGCGCGTCCATGTCACCACTCCCCGCGCACTCATGTCAACCCCCTGCACGAGCTTGCAGCATAAAAAGGGATCATTGTCTACTGTGCAGCAGTAGTTTAACTCCGACAATCAGTATGTGTTCTGGACAATTAATGGGTTAATTTAGTGTGTGTTCGTGTGTACGCTTTGCAATCAAGAAGTTAATCATATCTGTAGGCGTTACAATGAAATCAAAGTGTTAAATCACTTGCTTTGTGAATGTCTATATAAATACATTTCTGATTGTAGCCTGCTACTCTGGTGAATAAACATTTACTGCAGTTCAGTTAGCCATTTATCCAACAAAACCAACTCCCTGACATATCAAGCACTTACCCAGATGGATGAAACCTAAGCGGAATTCACATGACATGATATAAATACAAGGAAACAATGTGCTATTTACTGGAAGTAAGGATAAATAAACTTACTTATGCAGGTAGTATTCAGCCTTACAATACAATGTCACTGCCGCTTTAAGACACTCAATTCCAAACTTTATGAGCAAAGGCTGGACAGACTGGACGGAGCAGGCGCTGGTGCATTCGCAATTAGTTCTTACTAAATCAAGCCGTGCACGGGTTCTTTTATGTGCACTCCCGCTCGTTCCCGGGTCAACATTTACCTCAGTGGTGACTTCACTGGAGATTTAGCGCATGCGTATATTGTGGAACTCACATATACGTATATGCTAAATTGATTGGCTACAGGCACCCACGTGATCCTGGAGGACGAGGAAACTGGCGCAAACTTCAAAACACTTGTTTTCAAACATTATGCCTCAATTCCTCAATCGGTTGGTATCAAAATGATTAATTTCTATTATTATTTATCTTTTTGACATCAGCCAGGAGTGTTGACTGGTCCTTTAAGTATAGAAACTTTCAGTATATGTAGGGATACCACAGGCTAAATCAGCTATTTCAAAAAGAGTAAAAGAGCTATTTTGTAAAAAATATAATACATTCAGGACCAGATTACAAATTGAGCGCTATGTATTGCTCCCGCTCACGTGCTAACTCCAATAGGAGTACATTTTTTGCGCTTGTCAAGTAGCATTCGTATTAAAAGTTAAAAGTTTTTGTTTGCGTGCTAACTCAACACACATAAAAAGACGATCTTTAATATTGTGCATGCGTTAACATATTCTCCCATGGAAGTCAATGGAGCAAAAACACCTTATTTGCGCACAATTTTCTGCTATGTGCAGATCATTGGAATGTGAAATATTTACAGCAAATACACACTATAACTCTTTATTTAAATATAAATATTGCATAAATATACTTTTACATGTTTTCATCTACTTGACTGCAAAAGGCTCCAATGCACAAACATATATATATATATATATATATATATATATATATCTATGTGTACATATGTATTTATGCATTTATATGTGTCTGTAAATACATATATACACATATAAATACATATGTACACACATATAAACATATCTATATAAAAAGATATAAATATGTATACATACATATACATATAAAGAAATGCGTATGTATGTATCTCTATGTTAAAGCCCCTTGCAGACTTTTTTTCCTAACACCTGAGACCTCATATCTTTGAGCCCTTATAACTTGTTTGTGCATTTTTTAAAAAATAATTGTTATTAGATAATGTTATTATGAGTCTAAGGGGCCAATTTATTAAAGGGACAGTAAACACCATAATTTTTGTTGTTTAAAAATGTAGATAATCCCTTTATTACCCATTCCCCAGTTTTGCATAACCAACACAGTTATAATAAAATACTTTTTACCTCTGTGATTACCTTGTATCTAAGCCTCTGCAAACTGCCCCCTTATTTCAGTTCTTTTGACAGACTTGCATTTTTAGCCAATCAGTGCTGACTCCTAGGAGCTTCATGTGCCTAAGCTCAATGTTATCTATGTGAAACACATGAACTAACGCCCTCTAGTGGTGAAAAACTGTCAAAATGCTTTCAGATTAGAGGCGGCCTTCAAGGTCTAAAAAATTTGCATATAAACCTCCTAGGTTTAGCTTTCAACTAAGAATACCAAGAAAACAAAGCAAAATTGGTAATAAAAGTAAATTGGAAAGTTGTTTAAAATTACATGCCCTTTAAATTAAATTAAATACCCATTTAAATCATGAAAGTTTTTTTTTTCCTTGACTTTCCCTTTAAAGTGCAGACGGCCATAATACGATGTAGCTTATCATGTCCACCGCACATCGATAAATGCAGACAGCATACGCTGTCAGCATTTATGATTGCACAAGCATTTCTTGTGAACTGTTTGTGCAATGCCACTCCTGCAGATTTGTGGCCACTCGGCCGCTAGCAGGGGTGTCAATCAGCCCGATCGTATAGGATCGGGCGGATTGATGTCCCCAGCCTCAGAGCAGGCGGACAAGTTATGGAGCAGCGGTCTTTAGACCGCTGCTTCATAACTGCTGTTTCCTGGCGAGCCTGTAGGCTCGCGCGGAAACAAGGGCATCAAGCTCCATTCTGAGCTTGATAATTCGGCCCCTAACTGTACGTTTAAATGTATTTTTGATGTGTTTCGTGTCACTTTTTTTTTTTGCGAAACAGTTAACCAGATCTAACTCACGTTAAATTAAATTGAGCTCAAGAAATTGTGTTTGCTTTCAACTTGTAAAACGAGTGCTATATCCAATGTGCGCAAACAGCCGCAATATACCCCATATTGCTCGCACATAACTGTTAGTGCACCACTTGTAATCTGGCCCTCAGTCAGGTAAAATAGATAATTGGGAACAGATTATCTAGCGGAGAAAAATTTAGGGTAAACTGTCCCTTTAATTACACATATTATATATACACTACACACAGAAAACACATATATACAATACACACACGCTGTACACAAAATACAGGCAATAAACATGAGACACGTACACACACATACAATATACTTGTTATA